>NC_141538.1:123122500-123422500 GCF_021556685.1 Rattus norvegicus | reverse complement strand
CAGCCCCACCGACTTATGCCTGGCTTTTGAAACTAAATGAGAGGGGTGATTTTGTGGAATTATATTCCTACTGGGATCCCCCACAGCCTTTTGGGGGAAATCAAACAAGAAATCTTTATGCTTCCTTAAATATCCTCTGCATGGAAAAGCCCACGTGCAAGAGATAATGAAACAGTCCTGGAGAGAAGCAGTCAGCTTTATTGACTGGTACCTATTCTTCCTGTTGCTCTTGGTTGGAGGAACGTAGTCTCTGTGTGCTGTGAAATACCACAGGCATAGTTTCTAACAACAGAGATCTATTTCTCACAGCTGGACTCCGGGAAGTACAGGACCAACTGTGGGCTCAGTATCTGCTGAGGGTTGTTCTGTTTCTGAGATGACTCCTCGCTTCTGCCTCCTCTAGAAGAGACCATTACAGGATGGAAGAAAATAAAGAGTAAATGGTTCAAATGCTGTTTAAAGACTTTTATGAAGCCCTTAATCTTATTTACAAGGGAGGAACCTTTATGGCCCAATCTTTAAAAACAACTTTCTTGATACTACTGCTCTAGAGGTTAAATCTCCACATAGATTTTGGGACGGGTCCATACACTGAAATTGTACAGGATGACAGAGTTTCCTCATGTTGCTCAAACCAATGTAGACTGTTCATCTGTCACTTGCAAAGAAACACTAACTGAATCAACCCACCCCAGGAAGTGCTGGAGTCTAAAACTTACTAACAGTCAGACTTTTAACAGAATCAAGAAGCAAATAGAATACAGAACCTGAGACAAACAAGCAAACAAACAAACAAAAAATAAGATGAGAGTCAGACACCAGAGATGGGGCAGGGGGTGGGAACAGGACTGAATCCATACAAGACCATTTATTCTGAAAGAGCTGCAAATCAAAGCTCTCTCTCTTTTTAAAAGGTTGCTAATGAAAACCAGGGTCAAGGATCAGCTTAGTTCAGTGACACTGCTGCAGGTTGATGGAGTGGTTCAGTGTAGACAATGCTTCGCATGTCTACAAAGACCTGGCATTTATTCACCAGCAAAAACCAAGAGAAAAAACAAGCAAACAGAAACCAATAAACAATAAAACTCCCCTAAAAATAGATATAAATGGAATTAGAGTAAGTAGAATTTCATCAGACAAAAGCATTTGTTTTAGGAGCTGGGTCTGCAAAAGTTCAATTCCACCTTAAAATACTGTTTTCCTCATTATTTTTTAAACAATGGCCATTAAAATCTAAATTATGTACTGGGTCCATATAGAAAAAAATCAGAAAGACTGCTGAGCATGCAATGTATCGTATTGGCTCAGAAATGTTGGTTACACAGAACCAACCCAGAAGATGAAGCTCTGTGGCTCTCGACAAATTTAGTGTCACCAGGATGATGTGCTGGGGTTTAGTTGAGGAGCTAATCAATCTGTGATGATAGGCCTGGGAGGCACACACCATATCTAATTACTCAGCTGTAAAAAAAACCCCAAAAGCTTTCTCGCTCTGCATTTTCATTTTGAGAGCATAATTTCATAAGCCTAATTTCCTAGCTGGGCTTAACTGGATCAGTGTCAGGCAGTTGGCTCTAGAATGTCAATATTTCATCAGTTCACCTTGTGATTGCCATAGCTACCAAGGACCTTAGTGCTCTGCCCTCTAGAAAAGAGGGGTGAAGGCTTGGGTTGGAGCTTTACTTAGCAAATCCTTTCCATTTAAAAGCCATAAGCTCCTTGTCCCTGTCAGCTAGCGACTAGAAGGAGCCTTGTTGACAGATCCCATTAGAAGGGGCACGGCTGTGACTAGAGATGGGCAGAGCCTTGAGAGCGTGTACTATAATCAAGTCTGACATGCCTATGCATATGCTCAAGTACAGTGTGTAGATGATCGACATACATGCAGATGTGTCAGTCAGCTGGAGCCGAGCAGGCTCTCCTACCACAGAGTGTGGTACAAAACCATTAACCCTGAAGCTGCTTCTTAGAAATTGTGTAGCTGTGGTTCAGAAGAAGAAGGGTACCCAGGCCAAACTCACTGCGCAACCAGCCACCTTTAATACATGAACTTTCATTTTTGAGAGTTGTCAGTGAAGTGGATCAGTGTGTGCCCAGAATATAATAGCAATCATGCAACGTGTCCACTGCAAGATAAGGTTAAGGAGGGCTCATGGCTTGTACACTCAAATGGTGAAATAATTTACTATAAAGGCACGTAAAACCAAGGTCTCTGATCCTATAGCTTGCATAATTGGCAAACCAAACACAGCATCGGTAGGCTGGAGTAAGAGATGAGTCTTACTGAAGAAATCATTTCACTTTCAAGATTGCTTGAAAGACAGTGGTAGGGAGATAAATCCTATTAAGTGGAAAACTTTGCACTCTGAATTGGATGCACACATCGAACTTGAAAATTGGATTGGAGATGAATATTTCTCTTTGTAGTCTGAAGTAATGTAGTCACTGCTAATTTCATCACAGCGTTTGCTGATTATAATTCAATGCGTTGATTTCATATTGGTGATAAGCTTTGCCCTAATTGCAGTCCTGAACTATTATAGATAGGGGGTGTGTTTGTATCCCCATTTAAACCCCATAGTGTTGATCTCCTTCATCTGTAACCTCAGCTATGCCAATAGTGAACTGAGCTTGAGAAATGCTGTAAAGGATGCTGGGAAGTGTGTTCATTCCAAACAGCAGGTGAAGCCTGGATTGTTAGTTTGCAGTCAGCATGAGGAAGGTATCTTCTGGATCCCAAAGTTTCACCCTACTTTTATCCTGGTCTCTGGACTTGATCCACTGTTGGTTGTCCCACTGACATTTTCATATGGCCTGCCTTTCAGACATTTATTTGTTTTTACCAAACATTTTCCCTTATCCATTTCCTGTATACAGGTTTATATCATGGGGCATAAAACTTCCACAGAGGTTGTGGGTATGAAATAAATCAGCTACGGATGGTCACTCACTGTATGAGTCTGAATTGGTTCAAGATAACAGAACTCATAAGAATGAGTAAGTGAAGCTGAGGAGTTTGTGCACTGTGGAAAGAGGTGGAGCTGGAGAGGTAATGGTGGTGAGGAACAGGTAGGTATGAGGAGTCTGCACAGCCACGTGGGGTCAAGGTGATCTCTGGGCCTGAGCTGCTACCAAGGGCCACAATGGTTCCATGATGGTACTGTATCTAGGGTCTGTGCTGATGACTGTGGCCCATGTTGCCACTGAATCTCATCTGGATGTCAGTGGTCTGGGCAACTGCTTGAGAGCATGCTGATGTCTGGAGGCTGTACTGATACGGGGATCAAACTGATTTGGGTGGTCTATGCTGCCACCTGAGGCCATGGTGATGTCCTGTCCTGATATGCTGCTGAGTGCCCTGTCTGTGTCCACAGTTCTGCTGAAGCTGGGGTCTGTGTTGATGTCTAAGGCCTATGTTACCACCAAAGGCCATTTGGATGTTCCTGGTCTGAACTGGTCTGTGCTGGTCTGTGCTGGTCTGGTCTGGGCTGGGTTGCTGCCTGAGATGGTGTTGATGGAGCATTGTGTTGATCTGGCCCTGTCCCTTACCTAGGTAACCTGGAAGAGCTCCTCTGGTTGGTGTGGGAAAATTGGCCCTGCCCTTCACTGACAGCAACTCTTGGGACCACACCTGACTCTCCTGGACAGTAAAATAGAGAGGGCTTGTAGGGTAGGAAAGAGAGAGGCCCTATCTCATACTTGCAAGAAGTGAAGTGAGAGAGCTGTACCTGGGGACAAGGACACCAGAGAGTGGTAAGCTGATAACTCAGCTTCTAAACAGGCCCAGATCCAGGGCTCTGAGTTGGCCTACCCTAACATCCATCCCATGTATGAACTGCTGGAGAATTTGAGGGTCCAGTCCTGTAGATTCAAAGTTGCAAGATCCCCACAACACAGGGCAGCAACAGGATATCTGAGAGGAGTCCTGGTGAGGATCCAGTACTGATATTGTAGCAGAAGCCAGAGGCCTTGAACAGGGCCAGTGATCATTACAGTGAGCGTCTGTAAGTAGAGCTGTTTGGGAAAAGGCTATACCATGTGACACACTGTAGCTTCTCCTTTAATGAGGAGATTCCAAGGGCAGAAGACAGTAGTGAAGGGATGAGGAAATGAGTGGGATTGGCTAGGTCATCCAGCCAGCAAACAAACAAAGAGCAGTAAACCAAAATCTAAGAACCAGAATTAAAATTTTTAAGATGTATTTTTAATGTATTTAAAAATGTATTTTTTGAGAATATTATACTGTAATTGCATAATTTCCATCCTCCTCCCCCTCTAGTTCCTGTCATGTCTCCCACTCCTCAAATACATGACATCTTATATTTAATTATCATGCACACACACACAGACACATACATGCACACAGAACCCCACACACACGTGTACACGCACTCCATTTAGTATTGCTCATATGTATATGTGTTTATGGCTGATGACTTGTGATTAGATAGTCTATTGTAGGCTCTTCTCTAGAAGAGACTACTTCCCCCAGTATAAAACCATTTTTTAAATATATTCTTAGGTGTAGAATGAGATGGGCTATTTTATTTTCACAGTGGGGTTCTTAAATTCACACATCTGTATACAGGGGGAAATAATGTCTCAATAACAATAGACTAATTGGTGATTCAGAGAACGTATGTCATTCTGATGTTGATATTTTCTGTCATCAAGAGGTTATGCAGGGTGACAGCGGGGCAGCTACTTAAGGATGATGGGGAATATAGCAAACCAAGTGAACTCTGAGGGCAAGAGCCTTCCCTGACACTGATTTGCTGCCAATTTGTTTTCTCCATTGAAGACAATACCTGTGTGGAATAATCACACTATGAATAAAGTGCTCTATGACTCAACAGATGATGGTTCTACTAGAACCACTGAAGTAGGAAAGAAAATTTATATGCATATTTATAAATGTTCCAGTAAGAATAAACTGATTCCCCAACCCCAGACAGCTGGCTGGTTTTCTCAGGGAACACTGCCATGTGGGAAAAATAGTCTTTCATTTTTGCCTTTGTCAGTTTTCTGCACATGATCAGCATCTACACATCATCTCAGGAGAACTTTGCCATGCCCTGAGCCTCACCCCAGTGAGAAGACTTTGACATTTTCTGTGAGTCTGAGGCTGCGGTTCTTGACATAGCCATACTCATACTAAACAATGCACATTCCTCCAGGACTTCACGCACTTAGGGTTTTCTGGCTTCCCCCAGTAAAATCTTCTGACAAAAAAATGTCCAGGTTCAGACAGATTCACTGAAGAGTTCTACAAGATGCTTGAAGAACTAGCATCAAATCCTCCTCAAATTATTCTATAAAAGAGAATATAAATGAATGCTTCCAAAAAAAATATCTTTTTTGGGGGGGGGAAATCTAGTGCTTCCCTGATACCAAAACCAGGTAAAGAAACATCAAAATAGAAAATAATAAACAGATTAATTTAATGCTCATAGAGATGAAAATTCTCATTTCTGATATTTAGGATCATTTGACACAGATAAATCAATAAATAAAATAATCACTTGAATGGACTAAAGGACAGAAATCACATTATTGTTTCAAAAAGATGCAGAAAAGGCTTTTGATAAATCCAGTACCTCTTCATAATAAAATTCCCAAAGATTAGGAGTGGAAGGAACATCTCTTAACATAACAAAAGCTTATAAACCCATAGAAAACATCAAGATAGAGAAAAAAATTCAAAGCATTTCCACAAAGGTCAAAACTCAAATCAACATCAACAACAAAAATTCTATCCATTCTCTCTACTTCTATTCAATATGACACTTGAAGTCTTAGAGCAAGAAGGCAAGAGAAAAATAAAGAGACTACCAACAGGAGAGGAAGGGGTTAAAAGTGTCCTTATTTGCAGATGATGGATTCTTCTGCATGTAAACAGTCCTAACAACTGCATCTGAAAACTTTTGGAATTGGTAAACAATTTCAGCATAGTGGCAAGATGAAAAATTCACACACATTGCTCCAAAATAGGGTCGAACGCTGACAAATGGGATCTCATGAAACTAAAAGGCTCTGTACAGTGTAGGAAGCAATTAGTTAAATGAAGAGACAGACTACACAATGGAGGCAATCTTTACCAAATAGAATCTGACAAAGGAGCAATATCTGAAATATATAAGGGACTTGAAAAACTAAACACCGAGAAGACAAACCACCCAATGGAAATTCAAGCTAGGGACTGCATAGAGAATTTTTGAAACAAGATATAGAAGTGGCCAGTAAGTATTGTTATGTATTTATGAGATTGGAGAGATGGCTCAGTGGTTATGAGCTCTAAACATTCTTTCAGGGAAACAGAGCTTGATTCCCAACACCCATGCCTCACTGCTGACTGTAGCTATCGCTCCAGGGCTATTCTGGCCTCTAGTTTGTTCCTCTCCCTCTCTCTCCCTCTTCCTCTCCTTCTCCCTTTCTCTCTCCCTCTCCCCCTACCCCCTCCCCCTCCCTCTCATTCCCTCTCTCTCTCCCTTTCTCTCCTTCTCCTTCTTGCTCTCTCCCTCTCCCTCTCTCTCCCTCTCCCTCCTTCCCTCCCCCTCCCCCCACAATAATAAATGTGTTCCACAGTCTAAGACAACAGGATAATGCAAACTAAAATTAATTTGATATCCAATCTCCCCTCCAAACTATCACTATGAAAACAAATGAGGATGGGTATCAGTGAGGATACAGGGAGAGGGGACTGTGTATTCACAGATTGTCTATATCCTCAGAACAGCACTGTGCTGTTTTGGGAAGGCCTGCCACAGTGAACTATCATATATTTACTTAGTTCTTTGTTGTGTCTAACTCCTATTAGGCTGATAGTCTGAGGACAGATTATTTTGTTTACCACTATATCCTTTTGTTTATCATTACATCACAGTGCCCGACACACAATAGGTGCTCAGTAAATATTTGATGCGGGTGTCACTTGAGAGCATCAGACCATCTCTTGCATAGCAGAGAGCAGGGTACATAGGAAAGCAAGACATGGACCAACAGGAGAGACTTTTTCCAGCACCACTGCAGTGACTGTCTTGCTAAATGACTGTAGGCAGGTCCTATGAATGCTTGTCTCACGAGATAACGAAATAGTTGAACCCTAGAGAATGCCCATCAAGGTACTTGGTGTAACTTCTCAGTGTAGTCAAATATTATACATCTAATTTTAACTTTGGTGACTGTCATTTTTATCTAATCAACAGCAATAAAAGTCTATAGTTTGAGGCAAGAATCCTTCTTTGTATCCAAGGTTAGTAAAGTCTCCACTATTGTATCCACGTGTCTTAGGAACTATGTTCATGCCTGCTTTTCCTTCTAGCTATTGTGCTGGCAAAAGTCTTAGTTTAAGAACTCTGTACTTCTAGTTACATTTTTAATCCTGAGTTTGTGCTTGCTGGTTGCCTGATGATGAAATAACCTTTGACAGTTCCAAATTTCTCTTCTAGAAAGCAAGAGTGAAAATAATTTCCCTATGGAATTACTTGAGGAATAAAATTAGATTATCTTTGTGAATTTGAAAATCTAATGAAAAACAAACTGATCTAGGTTAAAAATAAAGAAACTGAGACAACAGGAAAGTCAGTTATGTATGTATGTATGTATGTATGTATGTATGTATGTATGTATGTATGTATGTATGAAATAGAGATAGACAGATAGAAAGATAGGTAGACAATAAATCGGTAGATAGATGATAGGTAGGTAGATGGATAGATAGACAATGGTGTTTGAGTGTGAGTGTGTGAGCATGGGTATGTGTGTGTATGAGAGAGAGAGAGAGAGAGAGAGAGAGAGAGAGAGAGAGTGTGTATATGTGCATGCACATCACATACATGAGTGTGCATGAGTGTACACACGTGTGTGTGTGTGTGTGTGTGTGTGTGTGTGTGTGTTGCTGAAGCTCATGCAGGTTACAGCACCAGCTTCTTCATTTTGTATGGATCCTTGGAATATCTTACCTAGGTCTATCCTGAAAAGGGGGTGGGAGATGATAAATTATAAACCAGCATCATCCAGAAAAGGAAAGCCACTAGTCCAGTAGGCACATGGGGGACATAAAGAGTTCTCCATTTGTAGCTGGGGTGTTAAGGATACCAGGCATCTACGTTGTTATTTCTTTAAAATATTTTCAAGTTCAACAGTAAAGGGTGGAGACCGGTGTTTCATCTTGGAAAGCTTTGAATACAATGCATAGTATTTTATAGCATCAGGTACATTGAAAGGGTGTTTTCAATTAACTGAACAGTTCAGGTATCAGAAAAACAAAACAAAGCATCTCCACTCAACCTATTTTCCGTCCTCCTACTCATCAACTTAAAAAAATCATTTAAGGAAAGATTTTAACGGTTTCTGTCATCTATAAAATACATTTTAGGGTATTTTTCAGACATGTGCCTGAGGGTCTACCAATGCATTGTTAATATTACTATCAATTGTGCATTTTTGTTTTTTTCTTCATGTAAATGTGATTTTTGTATACCTTCTGGAATCTATTATGGTCGTTCAAAAAGTTCATTAAATGTGATACGCAAATAGGAATAGTAAGTGTTACCATCTCTTTAACTATTAATCAGATTTATATGTTGTAAATTTCATATCATTCTAGGCATATTGAAAGATTTCCTAGATTATTTTATCCAATAATTACCCCATTGTGCTACAGAAGAACCAGAAGTAATTCCTTCCTACTACGCACTGCCTTTACTAAACTTCTAACCATCCCTCAGCCCCACCCTTCCTAGTCTTTAGTGAGCAACATTCCACTCCATTCTTTTACAAGACTGTCTTATTTCCACACATGAGTGAGCACATGTGGTATGTGTCTTTGTGTGCCTGGCTTATTTCACATAACATAATGACTTCCATTTCCACCCATGTGGTGGTAAATGACAAATTTTCATTCTTTCTGTGGTTGAGCAATATTCCATTGTGTAAATAGTCCCATGGCAAGGCATCTGGGCTGATCACATATTTTAGCTAGGAATACTGCTGTAATAAATCTGGGAGTGAAAGCTCATTTGCTCTTGAAACCAGTGATTTCATTTCTTTTAAATATATACCTTGTAGTAGAACTATAGGTTTCTAAGGCACTCTTTAGTTTTTGTTGAATTTCTGTAATGTTTTCAATATTAACCTGTATTAACTATTACTCCTATCAATAGTATATGAGACTTATCCTTTCTCTGCATATTTTTTATTTTTATTTTATGTCGTTATTGGATTTTTTATTTACATTTCAAATGTTATCCCCTTTACTGGATTCCCCTCCAGAAACCTGCTATCTCCCCCTGTTTCTATGAGGGTGCTTCCCCACCCACTCACCCACTCCCTCCCACCCACCCACTCTCCCTTCCCGCCCTGACATTCCCCTACACTGGGGCATTGAGGCTTGACAGGACCAAGGCCCTCTCCTCCTATTGATGCATGGCAAGGACATCCTCTGCTACATATGCTGCTTGAGCCAGAGGTCCACCCCTGTGTACTCTTGGGATGGTGGTTTAGTCCCTGAGAGCTCTGGGGAAAGCAGTTGATTGATATTGTTGTTCTTCTAATGAGATTGCAAACCCCTTCAGCTCCGTCAGTCCTTTCTTTAACTCTTCCATTGGGGACTCCATTTTCAGTTCAATGGTTGGCTGCTAGCATCCATCTCTGTATTTGTCAGGCTCTGACAAAACCTCTCAGGAGACAGCTATATCAGGCCCCTGTCATCACGGACTTCTTGCATCAGCAATATTGTCTGGGTTTGGTGGTTGTATATGGGATGGATCCCCAGGTGGAGCAGTCCCTGGATAGCCTTTCCTTCAGCCTCTGCTTCAAACTTTTTCTCCGTATTTCCTCCTGTGAGTATTTTTGCTCCTCCTTCTAAGAAGGACTGAAGCATCCACACTTTGGCCATCTTCTTGAGCTTCATGTGGTCTGTGAATTATATGCTGGGTATTCTGAACTTTGGGCTAATATCATATGGGTTCTTTTGTGATTGGGTTACCTCACTCAGGATGATATTTCCTAGTTCCATCCATTTGCCTAAGAATTTCATGTAGTCATTGTTTATAATAGCTGAGTTAATACTCTATTGTGTAGATATACCACATTTTCTGTATCCATTCCTCTGTTGAAGGGCATTTAGGTCCTTTCCAGCTTCTGGCTATTATAAATAAGGCTGCTATGAACATAGTGGAGCATGAGTCTTTGTTGTATGCTGGAGCATCTTTTGGGTATATGCCCAGCAGTGGTGTA
Organism: Rattus norvegicus; assembly: GCF_021556685.1. NCBI lineage: Eukaryota > Metazoa > Chordata > Mammalia > Rodentia > Muridae > Rattus > Rattus norvegicus. The sequence goes on along the minus strand of NC_141538.1, from coordinate 123,412,261 downwards.
GCTGGGTCCTCAGGTAGTGCTATGTCCAATGGAACCTCCAGACTGATTTCCAGAGAGGTTGTACCAGCTTGCAATCCCACCAACAATGGAGGAGTGTTCCTCTTTCTCCACATCCCCACCAGCATCTGCTGTCACCTGAGTTTTTGATCTTAGCCATTGTGACTGGTATGAGGTGGAATCTCAGGGTTGTTTTGATTTGCATTTCTCTGATGACTAAGGGTGTTGAACATTTCTTTAGGTGCTTCTTGGTCATTCGATATTCCTCAGTTGAGAATTCTTTGTTTAGCTCTGTAGCCCATTTTTAAATAATGTTATTTGATTCACTGGAGTCAAACTTCTTGAGTTCTTTGTGTCTATTGGATATTAGTCCTATATTGAATGTAAGATTGGTAAAGATCTTTTCCCAATCTGTTGGTTGCCATTTTGTTCTAATGAGTGTCCTTTGCCTTACAGAAGCTTTGCAATTTTATGAAGTCCCATTTGTTGATTCATGATCTTAGAGCATAAGCCATTGGTGTTCTCTTCAGGAAATTTTCTACTGTGTCCATATGTTTGAGGCTCTTCCCTATTTTCTCTTCTATTAGTTTTGGTGTATCTGATTTTATGTGGAAGTCCTTGATCCACTTGGACTTGAGCTTTGTACCAGGCAATAAGAATGGATCGATTTCTGGACTAAATCTATCTGGTCCTAGGCTTTTTTTGGTTGGGAGACTTTTAATGACTGCTTCTTTTTCTTTAGGAATTATGGGACTGTTCAGATGGTTGATCTGATGCTGATTTAACTTTGGTACCTGGTATCTGTCTAGAAAATTGTCCATTTACTCCAGATTTTCCAGTTTTGTTGAGTATAGGTTTTTATAGTATGATCTGATGAGTTTTTAAAATTTTTCTCAGTTTCTGTTATTATATCTCCCTTTTCATTTCTGATTTTGTTAATTTGGATACTGACTCTGTGCCCTCTAGTCAGACTGGCTAAGCATTTATCTATCTTGTTGATTTTCTCAAAGAACTAGTTACTGGTTTTGTTGATTCTTTATGTAGTTCTTTTTGTTTCTACTTGGTTGATTTCAGTCCTGCATTTGATTATTTCCTGCTGTCTACTCCTCTTGGCTCTTCTAGAGCTTTCAGGTGTGCTGTCTAAGCTGTTAGTGTATGCTCTGTCCAGTTTCTTTTTTTGGAGGCACTCAGAGCTATGACCTCTCCTCTTATCTCTGCTTTCATTGTGTCCCATAAGTTTGGGCATATTGTGCCTTCATTTCTAAAAAGTCTTTAATTTATTTCTCATTTCTTCCTTAACCAAGTTATCATTAAGTAGAGCATCATTCAGCTTCCATGTATATGTGGGCTTTCTGTTGTTTTTGTTGTTATTGAAGACCAGCCTTTGTTCGTGGTGGTCTGATAGGTTGCATCAGATTATTTCTATCTTCTTGTATGTGTTGAGGTCTGTTTTGTGACCCATTGTATGGTAAATTTTGGAGAGGGTACCATGAGGTGCTGAGAAGAAGGTATATTCTTTTGTTTTAGGATGAAATGTTCTATAGATATCTATTAAATCCATTTGGTTTGTAACTTCTGTTAGTTTCATTATGTCTCTGTTTAGTTTCTGTTGCCATGATCTGTCTATTGATGATCGTGAGTTGTTGTAGTCTCCCACTATTATTGTGTGAGGTGCAATGTGTGCTTTGAGCTTTAGTAAAATTTCTTTTATGAATGTGGTGCTCTTGCATTTGGAGCACAGATGTTCAGGATTGAGAGTTCATCTTTGTGGATCTTTCCTTTGATTCATATGAAGCATCCTTCTTTATCTTTTTTGATAACTTTTGGTTGAAAGTCGATTTTATTTGATATTGGAATGGCTATTTCAGCTTGTTTCTTCTGACTATTTGCTTGTAAATTTGTTTTTCAGCCTTTTTACCAATGATTGTTGTTTTCTATTCTTCTTGTTGTTAGAGGTGGAATTATGTTTGTGTGTCTATCTTCTTTTGGGTTAGTTGAAAGAAGATTACTTTCTTGCTTTTTCTAGGGTGTAGTTTCATTCCTTGTGTTGGGGTTTTCCATTTATTATCCTTTGTTGGGCTGGACTTGTGGATAGATATTGTGTAAATGTGGTTTTGTCATGGAATATCTTGGTTTCTTCATCTATGTTAGTTGAAAGTTATACTGGCTATAGTAGCCTGGGCTGGCATTTGTGTTCTCTTAGGCTCTGTATGACATCTGCCCAGGATCTTCTGGCTTTCATAGTCTCTGATAAGAAGTCTGGTGTAATTCTGATAGGTCTGCCTTTATATGTTACTTGACCCTTTTCCCTTACTGCTTTTAATATTCTTTCTTTATTTTGTGCATTTGATATTTTGACTATTATGTGAGAGTCAGACCTTCTTTTGTGGTCCAGTCTATTTGGAGATCTGTAGACTTCCTGTATGTTTATGGGAATCACTTTCTTTAAGTTAGGTAAGTTTTCTTCTCTAATTTTGTTGAAGATATTTACTGGCCCTTTAATTTGGGAGTTTCTGCTCTCTTTTATACCTATTATCCTTAGGTTTGATCTTCTCATTGTGTCCTGGATTTCCTGTATATTTTGTGTTAGAAGCTTTTTACATTTTACATTTTCTTTGTTGGTTGTGTCAATGTTTTCTCTGGTATCTTCTACCCCTGAGATTCTCTCTCTTGTATTCTCTTGGTGATGCTTGTGTCTATGATTCCTGATCTCTATCCTAGGTTTTCTATCTCCAGGGTTGTCTCCCTTTGTGATTTCTTTATTATTTCCATTTTTAGATCCTGGATGGTTTTGTTCAATTCCTTCACCTATTTGGTTGTGTTTTCCTGTCATTCTTTAAGGGAATTTTGTGTTTCTTCTTGTATTTCTTGTATTTCTACCTGTTTACCTGTGTTGTCTTGTATTTCTTTAAGAGAGTTATTTGTGTCCTTCTTCAAGTCATATAACATCATCATGAGATGTGATTTCAAATCAGAATCTTGCTTTTCTGGTGTGCTGGGGTTTCCAGGACTTGCTGTGGTGGAGAATTGGGTGCTGATGATGCTAAGTGGTCTTGGTTTCTGTTGCTTAGGTTCTTGTGCTTACCTCTTGCCACGTGGTTATCTCTTTTGTTAGCTGGTCTTGCTGTTTCTGACAGTGGCTTGACCCTCCTGTAAGTCTGTGTATCAGCATGCCTGAGAGACCAGCTCTTTCCAGGCAGGGTTTGGGTACAGAAAGCTGTGGCCCTGGGTCAGCTCTGGGTGCAGTCAGAAACCAGAAGGATTTTGTCCCAAACTACTCCTCAGTTTCTGTGTCCTGGGGGCTTCAGGAGAATCCCTCTCAGCAGAAGTGGTGGTCACCTGTGCTCTCAGGTGTGTCAGCACTCCTGGGAGACTAGCTCTCTCCTGACTGTGTCTGGGTACAGAGAGCTGTGATATAGGGTCAGCTCCAGTCACAGACCTTCTGCATACTTTTGCTATGCTGTTTTGCCTTTTTGGTTATAACCATTCTAACCAGGATGAGATGATCCACAGTTTACTGTGGCTATGATTATATTATCTTTGTCTACAAACAGAGAAGCTCACCCATCTTCATCATCCATGTCCTTACATCCTGCTGGGGCACTGGACTTATCTATGACATAATTTAGTCTCCTCTACCCACAATCCTTTGTGGTCTTCACAGTCTTCTCATCACTGGCTGATGTTTAGAATATTCTCTTTCCCCACTGCACAGGCATCTCTTCTACCTAGCATTGCATGCTGCCTTGGGTAATCAGGGAAACAGCATCGTCCTCTGGGAGCACTAAAGAGATATTTGGAATTCTTCCATTTTTACATATCCATCCATTTATTTTTATTTCATGTTTATTGGTGTTTTTGCCCTCATGTTTGTCTGCACATGGTTATTGTTCAGTGTTCATGGAGGCCAGAAGAGGGCACCAGATCTCCTGGGACTGGAGTTACAGGTATTAAGCTACCACGTAGGTGGTGGGTCTAGAATAGCTCTTAGCCACTGAGCCACATCTCCATTTCCTGTCAGAAGTTATTCAGGAACTTAATGTGATATCCTCAACTGAAATGGAATACTTGAAGTTTGGGTTGAGTTAGGGAGAGAAAAAGATGGGCAAGGAATTATGTACAAGTAGGTGACTACAAATATTGACTAAGTTTTTAAAGCAGTTAAGAAGCAAGAAAAGATATTGTAGCATGGAGGAGTAGTGTGTTGGCTAATCCTATGTTAACTTGACACAATTTAGATTCATCTGAGAGGAAAGAAACTCAACTGAGAAATGTCTTCATAAGATTAAGCTGTTTAGGCAAGCCTATAGGGTATTTTTCTAATTAATGGCTGATGGGGGAGGACCCAGTCCATGTGGATAAGACCTCCCTTGGGCTGGTAATCCTGGGTTCTGTAAGAAAGCAGGGTGAGCAAACCATGGGGAGTAAGCCAGTAAGCAGCTCTCTTCCATGGCTTCTGCTTCAGCTCTTGCCTCCAGACTCTGTCCGGGTGAGTTTCTTTTCCCACGTTCTGTTGATGATGAATTGTGATGTAGTAGGGTGAAATATACCCTTTCAAACCTGTTTTAGGTCATGGTGTTTTAGCACATCAATAGAAACTCTAACTAGCACGGGTAGTGAAAAGGGAGAAGAGGTTCACTGATTGTAGATGCTTTGAGTCAAAAGATTTTGCAACTAACATTTAAGGTAGAGAAACAAACAAGAAATCTGAATGCTGGTGATTATAAATGCTGAACATCTAAGCTGCTATTAATAAGATCCAAAGGTGGCTTAGGGAGTTTGGGTTGTTTTGCTTTCTTTTGGTTTGATTTCCAGAGCTCTCACTACGTGTCTGGAAGTGATCCACTCCAACTTTGAACTTAACAATTCTCCTGCCTCTGCTTTTGGAACGCTGGGATGGTAGGTGTGCACTATGGACTTGTTTGTTTTACTTTTGCAAACAGTTTCTCTAAAATGTGGCATCTGAAGAAGGATCTTCATGTCTTTTCAGACACGCATCACCCTAATTGACATTGTGCCCAGATTCCCCAGAATTTTATCCAATGTTAGACACATTGAATTATTATTCTGTGACTAACTCACTTCGAACTATGTTGTGGTTTGCCCTGAAGTTACTGTATTTTGATGCTAATTCCACTGCCCCAAGGACAGCTGCCTAGTCAAGGACTCAGAACTCAGGTGACTTTACCAGAACCACCTCTCCATTGAATTTGTAAAGTACTGGTGAGGGGCAGGTACAGGATAGAAGGAGGCCTGTCATTGGAGGAGAAGGAAGGATGGGTGGGAGAGAAGTTTGAAGGAAGAGGAGGAGACTGGAACGGAGAGGAGGAAGAGACAGGAGAGAGAGGGCTAGAAGCCATGGCAGGTGATGTTAAGATTCTGCTCTGTGTATTCACATGTTGTTATTAATGTTCTCAAGGGATGGATGGTACCGGGCTTTGTATGTTTAAGTGGGCAATTATATCTTATCAATTGGGTCAAAGATTATTGTGTTGTGTGTTCTTATATGTGAGGGTTTGAGTGTAAGAAAGTGTGCGGCTGGGCTGTGTTTCCGCCAAGATATCTAGCAGATATCTTGGGCACCAAGGTGTAGACCCAGCGGGGTAAAAGACCAACATTATCGTTTTATTTTTATATTTTTACAACAACAGAACTATATTCTAAATCAATTATTTTATGAAAGTAGAATGCTGGCCCTGAAGGATCATAGCAAATATACATTCAAACTCTCCCAGTTTGTAAGAGAATCGAGGCAGAGAGTGAATGTAAGCCTGAAGTCGCAACAGTGCTGCAGGGCTGAGCCGGAAGCCAAATTCCTAATAAGCCCCTGTTTGAAGACCATGGTTGCCTTAGCTTAATAAGATCTTCCAAAGTACTTATTTTGGGAAATATTTCAGACACAGGAGCGTGCAGAGTTTAGTATGTTAATATGTGTTGTGTTGAATTTAAGTATGTATTTACATGAGAGTGAATTATTATAGAATTGAAAGGTTTCCTTGCAGAATTCTCCTCAAAGTTTCACTGCTCCGTTTGTGGTTTTAGTCCTTATTAATATGTTTGGACCTTTAATGCAAAACGTTAAACTCCAATGACGTCCATTTGTAGACTCCCATTGCCCATGAAGGAAACCATCCCAAATGGATCCTTTCCAATGGACCCACCCCCACTCCAGACCCCCATTAAAACTAAGCTTTACTAAAATAAGATAATGGTTTCAACAGTAAAAACCTAATTCTTTATTCTTAAGAATGAAAATGGAGACAGGTGTCTCCAGCTATGACTAGCTTTGTGGGCTAGTATACTGTAGTCACACGATGCTTGGTTAAATTCTCTGCTATGAGTATGGTGAAATCCTGGTTGTTTCTGAACAAAGTCGTGCATCTTTTTTTATGTTTTGTTAAGAACATTCCAATTACTTTATTCTTTTTTATTGTATTTTTATTTACTTTTTTTTATTAACTTGAGTATTTCTTATATACATTTCGAGTGTTATTCCCTTTCCCGGTATCCGGGCAAACATTCCCCTCCCCCCTCCCCTTCCTTATGGGTGTTCCCCTCCCGACCCTCCCCCCATTGCCGCCCTACCCCCACCAGTCTAGTTCACTGGGGGTTCAGTCTTAGCAGGACCCAGGGCTTCTCCTTCCACTGGTGCTCTTACTAGGATATTCATTGCTACCTATGAGGTCAGAGTCCAGGGTCAGTCCATGTATAGTCTTTAGGTAGTGGCTTAGTCCCTGGAAGCTCTAGTTGCTTGGCTTTGTTGTTCATAAGGGGTCTCGAGCCCCTTCAAGCTCTTCCAGTTCTTTCTCTGATTCCTTCAACGGGAGTCCTATTCTCAGTTCAGTGGTTTGCTGCTGGCATTCGCCTCTGTATTTGCTGTATTCTGGCTGTGTCTCTCAGGAGCAATCTACATCCGGTTCCTGTCAGCCTGCACTTCTTTGCTTCATCCATCTTGTCTAATTGGGTGGCTGTATATGTATGGGCCACATGTGGGGCAGACTCTGAATGGGTGTTCCTTCAGTCTCTGTTTTAATCTTTGCCTCTCTCTTCCCTGCCAAGGGTATTCTTGTTCCCCTTTTAAAGAAGGAGTGAAGCATTCACATTTTGATCATCCGTCTTGAGTTTCATTTGTTCTAGGCATCTAGGGTAATTCAAGCATTTGGGCTAATAGCCACTTATCAATGAGTGCATACCATGTATGTCTTTCTGTGATTGGGTTAGCTCACTCAGGATGATGTTTTCCAGTTCCAACCATTTGCCTATGAATTTCATAAAGTCGTTGTTTTTGATAGCTGAGTAATATTCCATTGTGTAGATGTACCACATTTTCTGTATCCATTCCTCTGTTGAAGGGCATCTGGGTTCTTTTCAGCTTCTGGCTATTATAAATAAGGCTGCAATGAACATAGTGGAGCACGTGTCTTTTTTATATGTTGGGGCATCTTTTGGGTATATGCCCAAGAGAGGTATAGCTGGATCCTCAGGCAGTTCAATGTCCAATTTTCTGAGGATCCTCCAGACTGATTTCCAGAATGGTTGTACCAGTTTGCAATCCCACCAACAATGGAGGAGTGTTCCTCTTTTTCCACATCCTCGCCAGCATCTGCTGTCACCTGAGTTTTTGATCTTAGCCAATCGCACTGGTGTGAGGTGAAATCTCAGGGTTGTTTTGATTTGCATTTCCCTTATGACTAAAGATGTTGAACATTTCTTTAGGTGTTTCTCAGCCATTCGGCATTCCTCAGCTGTGAATTCTTTGTTTAGCTCTGAACCCCATTTTTTAATAGGGTTATTTGTTTCCTTGCGGTCTAACTTCTTGAGTTCTTTGTATATTTTGGATATAAGGCCTCTATCTGTTGTAGGATTGGTAAAGATCTTTTCCCAATCTGTTGGTTGCCGTTTTGTCCTAACCACCGTGTCCTTTGCCTTACAGAAGCTTTGCAGTTTTATGAGATCCCATTTGTCGATTCTTGATCTTAGAGCATAAGCCATTGGTGTTTTGTTCAGGAAATTTTTTTCAGTGCCCATGTGTTCCAGATGCTTCCCTAGTTTTTCTTCTATTAGTTTGAGTGTGTCTGGTTTGATGTGGAGGTCCTTGATCCACTTGGACTTAAGCTTTGTACAGGGTGATAAGCATGGATCGATCTGCATTCTTCTACATGTTGCCCTCCAGTTGAACCAGCACCATTTGCTGAAAATGCTATCTTTTTTCCATTGGATGGTTTTGGCTCCTTTGTCAAAAATCAAGTGACCATAGGTGTGTGGGTTCATTTCTGGGTCTTCAATTCTATTCCATTGGTCTATCTGTCTGTCTCTGTACCAATACCATGCAGTTTTTATCACTATTGCTCTGTAATACTGCTTGAGTTCAGGGATAGTGATTCCCCCTGAAGTCCTTTTATTGTTGAGGATAGCTCTAGCTATCCTGGGTTTTTTGTTTTTCCAGATGAATTTGCAAATTGTTCTGTCTAACTCTTTGAAGAATTGGATTGGTATTTTGATGGGGATTGCATTGAATCTGTAGATTGCTTTTGGTAAAATGGCCATTTTTACTATATTAATCCTGCCAATCCATGAGCATGGGAGATCTTTCCATCTTCTGAGGTCTTCTTCAATTTCCTTCTTCAGTGTCTTGAAGTTCTTATTGTACAGATCTTTTACTTGCTTTGTTAAAGTCACAACGAGGTACTTTATATTATTTGGGTCTATTATGAAGGGTGTCGTTTCCCTAATTTCTTTCTCGGCTTGTTTCTCTTTTGTATAGAGGAAGGCAACTGATTTATTTGAGTTAATTTTATACCCAGCCACTTTGCTGAAGTTGTCTATCAGCTTTAGTAGTTCTCTGGTGGAACGTTTGGGATCACTTAAATATACTATCATATCATCTGCAAATAGTGATATTTTGACTTCTTCTTTTCCGATCTGTATCCCCTTGACCTCCTTTTGTTGTCTGATTGCTCTGGCTAGAACTTCAAGAACTATATTGAATAAGTAGGGAGAGAGTGGGCAGCCTTGTCTAGTCCCTGATTTTAGTGGGATTGCTTCAAGTTTCTCTCCATTTAGTTTAATGTTAGCAACTGGTTTGCTGTATATGGCTTTTACTATGTTTAGGTATGGGCCTTGAATTCCTGTTCTTTCCAGGACTTTTATCATGAAGGGGTGTTGAATTTTGTCAAATGCTTTCTCAGCGTCTAATGAAATGATCATGTGGTTTTGTTCTTTCAGTTTGTTTATATAATGGATCACGTTGATGGTTTTTCTTATATTAAACCATCCCTGCATGCCTGGGATGAAGCCTACTTGGTCATGGTGGATGATTGTTTTGATGTGCTCTTGGATTCGGTTTGCCAGAATTTTGTTGAGTATTTTTGCGTCGATATTCATAAGGGAAATTGGTCTGAAGTTCTCTTTCTTTGTTGTGTCTTTGTGTGGTTTAGGTATAAGAGTAATTGTGGCTTCGTAGAAGGTATTCGGTAGTGGTCCATCTGTTTCAATTTTGTGGAATAGTTTGGATAATATTGGTATGAGGTCTTCTATGAAGGTTTGATAGAATTCTGCACTAAACCCGTCTGGACCTAGGCTCTTTTTGGTTGGGAGACCTTTAATGACTGCTTCTATTTCCTTAGGAGTTATGGGGTTGTTTAACTGGTTTATCTGTTCCTGATTTAACTTCGGTACCTGGTATCTGTCTAGGAAATTGTCCATTTCCTGAAGATTTTCAAGTTTTGTTGAATATAGGTTTTTATAGTAAGATCTGATGATTTTTTGAATTTCCTCTGAATCTGTAGTTATCTCTCCCTTTTCATTTCTGATTTTGTTAATTTGGACGCACTCTCTGTGTCCTCTCGTTAGTCTGGCTAAGGGTTTATCTATCTTGTTGATTTTCTCAAAGAACCAACTTTTGGTTCTGTTGATTCTTTCTATGGTCCTTTTTGTTTCTACTTGGTTGATTTCCGCTCTGAGTTTGATTATTTCCTGCCTTCTACTCCTCCTGGGTGTATTTGCTTCTTTTTGTTCTAGAGCTTTTAGGTGTGCTATCAAGCTGCTGACATATGCTCTTTCCTGTTTCTTTCTGCAGGTACTCAGCGCTATGAGTTTTCCTCTTAGCACAGCTTTCATTGTGTCCCATAAGTTTGGGTATGTTGTACCTTTATTTTCATTAAATTCTAAAAAGTTTTTAATTTCTTTCTTTATTTCTTCCTTGACCAGGTTATCATTGAGTAGAGCATTGTTCAATTTCCAAGTATATGTGGGCGTTCTTCCTTGATTGTTATTGAAGACCAGTTTTAGGCCGTGGTGGTCCGATAGCACGCATGGGATTATTTCTATCTTTCTGTACCTGTTGAGGCCCGTTTTTTGACCAATTATATGGTCAATTTTGGAGAAAGTACCATGAGGAGCTGAGAAGAAGGTATATCCTTTTGCTTTAGGATAGAATGTTCTATAAATATCCGTTAAGTCCATTTGGCTCATGACTTCTCTTAGTCTGTCTACATCTCTGTTTAATTTCTGTTTCCATGATCTGTCAGTTGATGAGAGTGGGGTGTTGAAATCTCCCACTATTATTGTGTGAGGTGCAATGTGTGTTTTGAGCTTAAGTAAAGTTTCTTTTACATATGTAGGTGCCCTTGTATTTGGGGCATAGATATTTAGGATTGAGAGTTCATCTTGATGGATTTTTCCTTTGATGAATATGAAGTGTCCTTCCTTATCTTTTTTGATGACTTTTAGTTGAAAATTGATTTTATTTGATATTAGAATGGCTACTCCAGCTTGCTTCTTCTGACCATTTGCTTGGAAAATTGTTTTCCAGCCTTTCACTCTGAGGTAATGTCTGTCTTTGTCTCTGAGGTGTGTTTCCTGTAGGCAGCAGAATGCAGGGTCCTCGTTGCATATCCAGTTTGTTAATCTATGTCTTTTTATTGGGGAGTTGAGGCCATTGATGTTGAGAGATATTAAGGAATAGTGATTATTGCTTCCCGTTATATTCATATTTGGATGTGAGGTTATGTTTGTGTGCTTTCATTCTCTTTCTTTTGTTGCCAAGACGATTAGTTTCTTGCTTCTTCTAGGGTATAGCTTGCCTCCTTATGTTGGGCTTTACCATTTATTATCCTTTGTAGTGCTGGATTTGTAGAAACATATTGTGTAAATTTGGTTTTGTCATGGAATATCTTGGTTTCTCCATCTATGTTAATTGAGAGTTTTGCAGGATACAGTAACCTGGGCTGGCATTTGTGTTCTCTTAGGGTCTGTATGACATCAGTCCAGGATCTTCTGGCCTTCATAGTTTCTGGCGAGAAGTCTGGTGTGATTCTGATAGGTCTGCCTTTATATTTTACTTGACCTTTTTCCCTTACTGCTTTTAATATTCTTTCTTTATTTTGTGCGTTTGGTGTTTTGACTATTATGTGACGGGATGTGTTTCTTTTCTGGTCCAATCTATTTGGAGTTCTGTAGGCTTCTTGTATGCCTATGGGTATCTCTTTTTTTAGGTTAGGGAAGTTTTCTTCTATGATTTTGTTGAAGATATTTACTGGTCCTTTGAGCTGGGAGTCTTCACTCTCTTCTATACCTATTATCCTTAGGTTTGATTTTCTCATTGAGTCCTGGATTTCCTTTATGTTTTGGACCAGTAGCTTTTTCCGCTTTACATTATCTTTGACAGTTGAGTCAATGATTTCTATGGACTCTTCTGCTCCTGAGATTCTCTCTTCCATCTCTTGTATTCTGTTGGTGAAGCTTGTATCTACAGCTCCTTGTCTCTTCTTTTAGTTTTCTATATCCAGGGTTGTTTCCATGTGTTCTTTCTTGATTGCTTCTATTTCCATTTTTAATTCCTTCAATAGTTTGATTGTGTTTTCCTGGAATTCTTTCAGGGATTTTTGCGATTCCTCTCTGTAGGCTTCTACTTGTTCTCTAAGGGAGTTCTTCACGTCTTTCTTGAAGTCCTCCAGCATCATGATCAAATATGATTTTGAAACTAGATCTTGCTTTTCTGGTGTGTTTGGATATTCCATGTTTGTTTTGGTCGGAGAATTGGGCTCCGATGATGCCATGTAGTCTTGGTTTCTGTTGCTTGGGTTCCTGCGCTTGCCTCTCGCCATCAGCTTATCTCTAGTGTTACTTTGTTCTGCTATTTCTGACAGTGGCTAGACTGTCCTATAAGCCTGTGTGTCAGGGGTGCTGTAGACCTGTTTTCCTCTCTTTCAGTCAGTTATGGGGACAGAGTATTCTGCTTTCGGGCGTGTAGTTTTTCCTCTCTACAGGTCTTCAGCTGTTCCTGTGGGCCTGTGTCTTGAGTTCACCAGGCAGCTTTCTTGCAGCAGAAAAGTTGGTCTTACCTGTGGTCCTGAGGCTCACGTTCACTCGTGGGGTGCTGCCCACGGGCTCTCTGCAACGGCAGCAACCAGGAAGACCTGTGCCGCCCCTTCCAGGAGCTTTAGTGCACCAGGGTTCCAGATGGCTTTTGGTGTTTTCCTCTGGTGTCCGAGATGTGTGTGCAGAGAGCAGTCTCTTCTGGTTTCCCAGGCTTGTCTGCCTCTCTGAAGGTTCAGCTCTCCCTCCCACGGGATTTGGGTGCAGAGAACTGTTTATCCGGTCTGTTTCCTTCAGGTTCCGGCAGTGTCTCACGCAGGGGTCCTGCCGCTCCTGGGCCCTCCCCCACGGGAGCCCAGAGGCCTTATACAGTTTCCTCTTGGGCCAGGGATGTGGGCAGGGGTGGGCAGTGTTGGTGGTCTCTTCCGCTCTGCAGCCTCAGGAGTGCCCACCTGACCAGGCGGTGAGGTCTCTTTCCCACGGGGTCTGGGATCAGAGAGCTGCTGCGGGCCGGGATCCGAGGGCGTGGGACCTCCGGCAAACACAGGACGTGCCCGGTCCTAGATGAACTCTGCCTCTGTGTGTCCCGATCTCACCAGGCAGCTCTCTTGCAGCAGACAAGTTGGTCTTACCTGTGGTCCCCGAGGCTCAAGTTTGCTCGCGGGGTGCTGCCCAGGGGCTCTCTGCAGCGGCAGCAACCAGGAAGACCTGTGCCGCCCCTTCCAGGAGCTTCAGTGCACCAGGGTTCCAGATGGCCTTTGGTGTTTTCCTCTGGCTTCCGAGATGTATGTACAGAGAGCAGTCTCTTCTGGTTTCCCAGGCTTGTCTGCCTCTCTGAAGGTTCAGCTCTCCCTCCCACGGGATTTGGGTGCAGAGAACTGTTTATCCGGCCTGTTTCCCTCAGGTTCAGGCGGTGTCTCAGCTTTTATTTACATTTTAAATGTTATCCCATTTCCTGGTTTTCCCTCCAGAAACCCACATCCCACCCCCATCCCACCCCCACTTCTATAAGGGTGCTCCCTCATCCTTTGTCCTCAGGAGGGCGCTCCTCTGGATTTAACGCTCAATCCAAGTACTGTGTCTTGACACCTTGCTTTTATTCTTTCGTTCCCCAATGCAGAGCTAAACAAGTAGAGTTTTTGGTTTTTGTTTGTCTGTTTGCTTTATGGGGTAGCTATTTCAATAACGAAATGGACATGGACATACTGACGGGTGCTCTGCTAAGGACAGAACATCAGAATGTCTTTGACAGGTAAAACATAATCATAGACATGGGTTATCCCCATTTTACAGGTAAACTTAGAACTTAAAAGTTTAAATATAAGGGGAAATAACTAGTATGGGGGTGAATTGGAATTTGGACCCAGATGTATTTGTCTTCAGAGATGGCAAATGGAAATTTGGTTGTATCTAAGAAAATATAAATCTAGAAGAAGCAATGCAAAGACAATTGTGTACAAAGGAATTTTAAGCATGAGTCCTTTTGCCTAGTTATTTTTGAAGGAGACAAAGAAGAATTTGTAGGATTCACCACACATTCAGACCTCAACTTTACTAAACAGATGCAAGATCCCCATATTGTTACCCATTTCTAATAAACATGCATCTCAAGTTTTCCAGAAGCACATAGATTTGCAGTATGCTGTCTCATTTTCAAGTTTTTTTTTATGCATTTCATGCAATGAGTTTTTGACTTTGGGACTTTAGAAACACAGTCAATGAAAGTGACATATACATTAAAGTTGGTTTATTGCAACCCAAATCACCAGTAAATAACTTTACTGACACTTTGAGGATATGTCAAGTCACAGATGCCTCTGAAATGTCCATGTAGATCCAACCATTGGTAGAGCAATTAAATATTTATCATTGGATTCAAATAGGGCCTATAAAATCTGACACTCATTCAAAAACATAGACACTTTTGAGAAGAGAGAAACCATAAGTCTGTATTACCATTCCTGGCTCTTACAAAGACATTCAACATCATTTAAAATACGTTATCAATTATGTTTAACCTGCAAATTAATTTCCATTTAACTTTGCAGATTGTTGTTTCTGTTCAGTCTTGATTTGTAAGATTTCTGATTGTGAGTTCATTTGGTTTGAAACTTATGTGCATTTTAGGAAACTGACTCAAACATGTTTTGTCCTAGTGGATGTCTATTTGTTCTATCTATGCCTTCTAAACTACCAATATGGGGCTGCACTTACATCTTTAACTTTAGGCTCACTGGCTACATGGGTAAATTGTTGTCCTGTGTCACATGACCTTGGGCCAGCATTCAAGTACTCCCTGAGATCTGTTCTCTTCTGATCTTTCTGCTAAGGGTCAGTTTCAAGAACGCAAATTCCTCTTTTTCTTCCTCTTCGGGGAACTTGCATCTCCTCAGGATGAATGTCTGGGACCCCAGATCAGAAAGACTGTTTTTAGACACCTCCACACTCACATTTCAAAGATGGACTCTGGTCTTCCAGGTGAAGGACAGACCAAGGACCACCGACATCCAAGGCAAGAGCTATGTGCTCTGATCTCTTGCTGGGTTTCCCCATGCCTTTTTCTCTTGGCTTATTCTGTTCTAACTCAGTTTATCTTTCATCAAGCTGTTTTCAGTGCTACATTTTAGAATATATTCTCTCTGCTACTCAATACATCTGTCAGAGATAGACATCTAGGAAGTAGCTCTTCTGAAGGAAAACTATGACAGAGACACATGAATTCATTTTTTAATACGAGTGCTTTTGAGTGCTCAAAAGAAATCTCACTTGAGGAAAGGGATCACAGGATAATGTTTAGTTGGATAAGCAACTCAAGGTAGGCTGTTCAGAGAAACTCCCCTTCAGGCATCAGCTTCAACTCATTGCTTACCAGAATAATTTCATTTTATTTACTGTTTCTCTGTCTCTCAGCACCTGGTTTTTGTTGATGTTTGCTTGTTTGAACTCACAATCCTCTTGCTCCAGCCTATCAAGTGCTGGGATTATAGTTTTCTGCCCCCATTTCCAGCATCAAAAAAATATCTTGTATGGCTAATGGATTATGTAGATTTCTGCTTTTCTTGTTAATCTAAGAAAGAATAATGTTAATTATGGGAAATGATAAATCATGATTGGAGAAGAAAATAATGACTGATAATGAGTTTCACTTGTAATAATTGGAATGTAATGGAACTGAGAGTAAAATTACCAGTGTCCTTTAATACATTAAAGCCTTAATCTATGCAGCAGGCATAAATGGTATACTAAATGCAAGATATAAGTCCTTACTAAAATAGATGCTATGTCTATGTGTTGAGTCCAGTGCCACAGTGCCCAATAAAAAGAATGCCTTCAATTTGAACTTCAGGTTCCAGTTCTTTCCTTCTGTCCCTTCATTCCTCCCTTCTTCCCTTCTCCTCCTTTCTTCTCCCTGCCCCCGGGTATGTGTAGGTCAGAGGTAGGAAAAGGTTGTTTTCCTTTGCCACTTTCAACCTTAGGTTTTGAGACAGGATCTTTTACTGAACCCCAAACTCCTCAGCCACTCTGTTCTAGGGTTATAGAGATGCCCAATTAAATACAGCTTGTATGGGCACTGGGATCTGAACTCAGATCCTCTCGCTTGTTTGGTGAGCACTTTACTGACCGAACCATCGCCCCAGTCTGAGATTCCAATTCTTAGGAAATATATTTTTAACGCTCCATGTATGTTACTATTAACAATGGTTTCATTTTAGCTAGATATCAATGATGTATATATATATATGTAATAAATACATAATCTATAGATAAGTTTATACATTCTAATGGATGTATAGAGATAGAGAAGTCATTAATATATATTAATATGCATTTTCTATTTATAATGTAATTATTTAGGTTGTGGAAATCAAGCATGTTCACTTACTGCTAGAAAAAATGGACCCATTCACATGTAGAAGAATTCTACAATTATTTGCTATTGAAAGTATATGTGCATAAATATATATATGTGCTTTTTACACATACAACACACACACATGGTGGGAGGAGCTGGATTAGTGAATTATTAAGTGAATGTGTATTTTCAAGTTTATTAACTATTGCTAACTAGTTCTCAGAGCAGGCTCTATCCATTACCCTCCACGAGAGGGATACATATGCCCTTCCCTGCTCACACCCTTCCCAGTATTAGTTAGGACTAGATTTTTTTTTTAAACATTTGCCTAGGTGGGTGCTGGTTTTAATTTTCACTGAGCTTCTCTTTATCCTCCTGCTTTACAAACTAGTGTGTGTGTGTGTGTGTGTGTGTGTGTGTGTGTGTGTGTGTGTATGTGTGTGTGTATATCTTGCCCTTTTAGGCAATATAGTTATTTTGTTTTCCTTACTGGACTGTAATAGTCATTGATACATTTACATTATATTTGCTATAAATAATTGTCCTGCTGTAAATGTGTCTTTCCCCTACATTTCCTATTGTCTTTTGTAAGCATACATGTTCAATTTTATTGAACTGTGGAATTATTCCCAGTCTTTCCTTTATGCTGATTTAAAAGGGATTTGTTTACTTTTTGTATATGAGTACACTGTTGCTGCCTTCTGATACACCAGAAGAAGGCATCAGATCCCATTACAGATGATTTTGTAAGCTACCATGTGAGGACCTCTGGAAGAGTAGCCAGTGCTCTTAACCACTGAGCCATCTTTCTAGCCCCTATGCTGATGGTTTTTTGAATCTGTTTTATTGGCCCTTTACTGTCCAAGATAGTGTCTTATATTCTAGATTCTAAATGTGATCTTTCCTAGAATTCAGGCTTTGTTCTATTTGATAGAAATTTATTTTTAATTAAAAATAGTTTAATTATTCTTTGAGAATGCTGTATATATTTATGTGTTTTGATGAAATCCACCTTCAGTCCCTCCTCTCTAACTTCTCTCCTGAAATCACATCTTCCTCTTACATTTAGGTATGTCCTTCCTAACAACTGTGTCCAATTGGTGCTGTGAGGATATGTTGTGGGAATGAGACCATTTACACTATCTTGGGCAACAACCACAGCTACATCTCAGAAGAAAACCAATACCTTCTCTTTTGGCAACCATCAACTACCATCAGCTCTTCAGCTAGGGACGGAGTTTTGTGAGCCTCTCCATCATCCACATTGGGATTTTCATTGGCTTGCTCTAACATAGGTAGTGCGCACGCACAGCCACAGCTGCTTGAGTTCTTGTGTGCACTGGGACGATTGTGCCTCGAAAACACTGTTTTTGCAGCAGTTCTGAGCAATCTCTGCCTCTTAACAATCTTCCAGCTCCATCTTTTCCCATGATCCCTGAGCCCTGAAGGGAGAAGCTGTGATACCCAGGACCCATTTATTCTGGGCCTGCCACAGTTTGTTATTTGCAGTTTAACCAGTTTGGGGCTCTGTATTAAGCGCCATCTACTGGCAGTGACTTTTTTTTTATGTTTGTAGGAGGTAAGAATCGAATTTCACTTTTCCCAAGCAAATCACATTCTCCCAACACATTCACCATGTCTTTTTCTGTCTGTTATTTTTCAATGTCACTAAAGCACAGTCTATGTCTCTGTCTTTACTATATGATTCCACTAGTCTATGTCTCTGCTATATTTGGAGAAATGTCTTCAAATGTCCTTGTACTAATGTCTTGGCTCCCAGGGTGCTACTACTTGGAGGTTGTAGATCCTCAGAGGTGGGTCCTACGGAGAGGTCCTGAGGTTCCTGGGTGTGACCCTGCTTTCTGGTTGTAACATCAGCCATTGTGTCACATGACTCACCATTGACATATAACATTCCCAGCAGAAGTCCCAACTCATGGAATCACTCAGTTCTGGACTAGACTCTCAAAACTTGTGAATGACATTGGACTTTTCTCTGGTTGGTTAATTATTTTGGGTATTTTTGAAGAGTGATGCAAAGCTAAAACAATACTATCTCTTTAGATTACCCTGCATTAATCAACATAACTTAAAAGAATATACTAATACCCTTCTTAGATTACTTCACTTATTTTGAAACTTGCCTTGTGTGTTCATGATCCCTTGTTCCTCTAAGCTATTACAAGTAATACATATTTAGTGGCTCAAGCAATAGAAATTTCTGTTCACACAGCTTCAGAGTCCGAGGTAAAGGGTTTGGTTCCCTTTTGAAGTTTCTGAGAAAAATTTGTGCTTCAGATACTCTTGACTTAAAAATGACATGTTCTCCCCAGAGGGTCTTCATCTTATCTTTTCTTTATCTTTTTCTACTTTCAAATTTCCCTTTTTTATGATGATACTTTGACAATGGAGTAGTGGCACTGAAAATGGGGCATTGAAAATGGGCCATCAAGGTTACCAGATGAAAGAATCAAGTTGGCAGAAAGACTAGAAGTTCCTCTCTACCTAGACTACGGCAACGAACAGCAAGCACAAGAAGAGATCATGAGAAGGTGGTTCACCTAGACATACGGACCAGGACTCAGGTGGGCTGAGCTCTTGAGCTCCCGTGTTCCTTGCTCAGTAGCTCAGTTCTACTCGTGAGATTACCATTCCCCTTCCGTAATACACGGCCACTGTCTCTATCACCATCCACATGCTCCTGGTTCGGCTCATTGTTCCAGGATACAGGAATCTGGGGATTTCTACTGAGGTGCTTTACTTACTAAGACACTAGTCATGTTGGGTCGGAACCTGTACCAATGACTTCATTGTAGCTGTATCACCTCTTTGTTGACCTTTCCCCCTAAAACACTAGCGCTCTGAGGTGCCACGTGTTAGAATTTAATACAGAATTTTAAGGAGAACACTATGTAGCCGATTGCAATCTGTGCTGGATAGTTTCATGTCAACTTGACACAAGCTCAAGTCACCATAAGATCAGGTTATAGGCAGGGCTCCAGGGCGGTTTCTTAATTAGTGACTGATGAAGAGTTCAGCCTATTGAAAGTGGGACCGTATTTAGACTGGTGGCCCTGGGTTCTATAAGGAGTCAGGCAAAGCAAGCCATAATGAGAAAGCCTGTAAGCAGCATCCCTCCATCGCCCCTGCATCATTTCTTCCCTCTAGGCTCCTGTCCTGTTTGAGGTCCTGTCCTGGCTTCCTTCGGTGATGCACAGTGATTTGGAGCCATAAGACAAACAAATCCTTTCTCTTCAGAAGTTGTAATAGTCATGGTGTCTCATCCCAACAGTGATAACCCTCACCAAGACACAGCTCATAAGTTATATGAACACCTTGTGTGGTATTTTATTATTCATCTTATCTGAGTCGAGGAGTTGGAGGGAATCTGTCATCCTGTCTTAAAATCTGTGAACGCTTACTTAGGTTTTTAAAGTCTTTTAACAAACATCCACATTTTTCACATAAAAATCTTGCATATATTTTGATGTATTTATTTTTAGTTTTTTTCACTTTAAGTGTCTATGTACAAAGAACACTTTTAGAATACATGCAAATATATTTCCTATTTATGCATGGTTGTGTGTGTGTGTGTGTGTGTGTGTGTGTGTGTGTGTGTGTGTGTGCGCGCGCGCATACGCACTGTATGCCTATATCTATGTATTTTCCCCATCTCAGAGTGAGTATCTCACCCTTTGCAGCTATAAAAATCTCAGTGTAATTTTAGGTATCTGAGCTCACACCTCAGCTACTTCCCCTCCCCTTCTGAGGTTTACATTTAAAATGCTTCTGCTGCTTTCTAAACCCAATGCATCACTTTATTAATTCAATTTGTGAGGTGGACCTTTCCATTCACAAGTGATCATAAATCTTGAAATAAACAATTTTCTATAAAAATTATCCCTGGATAAATGAAAGCAGTAGGCAAATGCTGATGGCCCAGGATCTCACTCAGCCCACAGCCATGCTTGTAGTATTTAAAGCAATGCTTCAGCACGACTTTGCATTTCTTCCTGTGAGACCTGTGTAGCTGCTCACAATGGATTCCTGCCAGGCGTCTGTGAGTGGCAAGGTATTGATTTGACATTAAATGGTGGTTTCAGTGAACACTGAACATGCAATATATTCTAGGACTCCAGGCATTGTTTTAAGTAGTTTACACATTTTATCTCTTTCAGGTTCCTATCAACAGTCCTGTGGAAGAGATGCTACTCTCTGTGCTTTGTACCTGAAGACATACATGTCCAAGAAGACATCTCCAGGAACTGCAGCTGCTTGTCTTAAATACCTGATATTTCCTCTATGCATGCTTAAGCCACTACATCATGTGTATTTATATTGGGAGGAATGGGTAGCTGCTGTATGGATCTCTTGTCTCTTATGATTCTCTGGCCATCATCCAGCGTGGTCTGCTTATTTGACATTGAACTCTTATCTCAAGGGTCAATGAAGGAGTTAGAGCAAGGACTGAAGGAGGTGAAGGGTTTTGCAATCCCATAAGAACAACAATATCAACTAAAAAGACACCCCAGAACTCCCAGGATTAAACCACCATCCCCAGAGTACACAGGAATGGACCTCTGGCTCCAGCCGCATATGTAGCAGAGGATGGCCTTGTTGGGCATCAATGGGAGGAGAAGCCCTCGGTCCTGCCAAGGCTCAATGCCCCAGTGTAGGAGTATGTCATGCAGGGAAGTAGGAGGGGGTAGATGGGTGGGTGGGTAGGGGACCAACCTCATGGAAGCAGGGGGAGATAGTGGGTTTCTGGAGGGGAAACTGGGAAAGAGGGTAACATTTAAAATGTAAATAAAAAATCCAGTAAAAGAAAAAATGTCAAAAAGAGGTGACACTGCTAAAGGAGGGGCATGCCAATGCTAACAGGAATGACAGTGGAGAGCAATGTTTGTCAAGAAGTATGGCTACTCTTCCAAATTACAGTTGCACATCTGACTCTGGGCTGTCTTTCTAGGCTGCACAGTTCCATATTTGTTCCTTTCTGGTAAGAAATGGTTTTTGTCCTCTCTGATAATCCTAGCACTATTAGACATATCCTAATTATTTTCAACTTTTTCATGTATTAGACTCTAGGCAGTCGCTAGGTAGACTGAGAAGGCTCTCAGTCATTGAGACAATGATGATCTCCAAACAGTTTTAGAGTCCACCACCCTCTTTCTTGCCACCAAATTGATGACAGTAATTTGCATACAGGAAACTTCTCTACCACACAGAATTTTACATTGACGATTACTTTTACTTATCAAAACACAATTTTATAGCAGCACACACATTAAAGAATGTCCCCACGGCCTTTTCATGCATGTTTGTGTCATTGCCTATTTTATCTCTTTCAATTCTCACCACAGTCTTCCTCCACTACCTACTCTCTGCACTTCTACTCATATATTTTCTGAAAACTTATATCTTCTCTTAATTGTATTCTTGATGGAATTATGTTTATAGCTATTTTTAACATCAACATTGAGTTATTCCTTAGTTCTGTATCCATATGGCTAAATTTCAATAATAAATGGGAAAACCTGAAAGATGAAAATAATTTTCTGAATTATTAATAAACATAGTTGGCTAGTAAACCTTTCCAAAATTGATATAGAACACATTTAGTTTGAAAACTCAGGTTATAAATTTTGATAAATGTTAACATTTTATTGGCACTGAACCTCTTAATATATTGGCTATTTTCTTTTTAAAGGTTAATATAAAATTCATAGATGAATATTAAATTCCATTAGAATGATTCAAGTGTCTATATTAATTCTATTCCACTTTAAAATGTTTTTAAATTAAATTTTATTTGATAATGTTTATGTGTTCTATCAGCACATCACATGCATTCAGTACCTAGGAAGGCCAGAAGAGGGCATCAGGTCCCCTAGACTGGGGTTATAGACGTTTGTGAGCTACCCTATAGGTCCTGTGAATCAAACCCAGGTCCTCCATAGGAGCACCTAGCTCTCTTAACCACTGAGCCATCTCTACAGCCGGCCCCCACAACCCCGACTTTTTAAATCTGTAACGCTGTAGGCTTGTCTTAGTTATTTTTCTATTGCTGTGACAAAACATTGTGACCGAGCCAACTGGTGAAAGAAAGCATTTAATTTGAGGCTCATGGTTCCAGAGGTTAAAGTTCATGCCCATCATGGCAGGGGGCATGAGAGCAGGCAGGAGCAGTAGCTGGGAGCTTATATCTCATGACAACCACTAAGAGGCAGAGAAGAAGAGATAACTAGGGATAACATGGACTTTTGAAGCCCCAAAGCCTGCTCCCAATAACTTCCTAATCTTTCCTCAACTTGAGGCCCAGAATTCAAACATATGAGCCCCATTCAAACCAGTAATTCGATGGAAGTGGACGCAATCCTGTTATAGCCGGGGATTTTTGTGTCTGTGAGATGATTGCGTAGAGAAAATGTGGTCCACTGTCAAAATGTTTAGTAACTGTGATGGGTAACATTGATTACTAACTTGACATGACCTAGAGAAACCTCTGGGCGAGTCTGTAAGAAACTTTCTAGGTTTAGCTACTTGAGGTAGGAAGACCCATCTTAATGTGGTTGTTATGCTGGGGACCAGTCTTAGCTGTTGTTTTTTTTTTTTTTTTCTTCTTGTGGCAGCAGAGGGGAAGAACATTGGTGGGGTAAGACTTGGTCTTAGGAGATATTTAGGGCTGCTGTTTAATAATAAAATTGTTGCATGTAGTTTTAAAAACCGCGCTTGCTTCTTTCTTGGTCTCCTTGTCCAGCGCACCTCACAACTCAGCTCGGAGATAACCCCTCCGTTGGCTCCCCTTCCATCCTGCCTGTTCCTCCAGCTGGTTCTGCTAAGCTGCCCAACAACCGTCCCTCCTGAGAAAGCTTGGAGCCACCACTCACGTTCCACCGACTGCCTGCCCTGGCAGCCCACTTTCTCCTGTCCAATCTGAGTCGCTGTGGATGGAAAACACCAGACACCCTTAATATTTTAAAACCAGCCAGAAAACACAACTGCTGGGTGAAGAATTGCTTGCGGCATCCTCCTTAGCCTCTGCAGCCACCTGTGGAGGCTCAAACTATCGGTCTGGAGAATTACATGTGTGTTACTTCCCATCCACTCTACCGCCCGGTGGAAATCCCAATCCTCTCTCGTCCTCTTCTCTTCCTTCTGGGAAACTCCGCCTTACCCTTCACCCAGCGATTAGCTTCTGCCTTCTTTACTGACCCAATTAAGAAACAATTAGGGAACCAGATTTTAGTTATTAGCTCCTCCCCCTATATCTTGCCTTTTCTATCCAATAAAAAAATTAAAAAAACCTCTTCTCCCAGACATAAATTGAAAAAAAAATTCATGGCAAGTAAATTACACAGTATGAGGTACAAATGACAACCGCCCTATCAATTTGTCAATTTAGATAGAGGACTCTACCATGTATCTTAACTTAAAAGGCTTACAATTCTACACCTCAGTATACCATCTGAAAACCATCCTTTCAAATCTAAATCATCTCTCTCAATGTTAAACAGCTTGGACTGGCTATGAGACCACAACCAGTTTTCAACCCTGCCAGAAATCAGAGAACTTAAATATTACCTGAAAATATAGGAAGCACTAAACATGGCTTCCAAAACTAGGCCAATGTAGAGACAGCTGACTATCTGGACAGTCCACCAGTATTTTAGAGTCCAAGAGCATCTGTCTCCAACCTTCTAACCAAGGATCATCTAACAGACTTATTATGCAGAAAATTGAAGGACCACTGTCCCCGTCTCAACAAAGCCAGTAGTAGGCTATTCTTCAACATGTGTCCTTCTCTGGACAGAATTGTCCGTAGATGAAATGGATGACTTCTACTATATTATGTATGCTGGATCCTCCCAGGAACTCCTTTCTGATATTCTCGTGTTGCCCTGTGTGATGGAAATCCTGCAGATGTGCAGGACTGGACTTCTCATGTGTTCCAGCAGATCAGAGGTGAGGTAGATGCTGGGGTGGGCCAAATCCATGCTTTGTGTCTGGGCCTGAGAGGTAGCTGAGTTGGAAAGCCTACCAGCTCTCCTGTGCTCAGACCTCCAGGGTGGGCTCTTTAGCACTGCTCCAGCTGGCTCACCCAATGCTGCAGCCAGCAAGAGGCAGGGTCAGCTCTCCTCTCTCATGCCCTTGAAGCTGGCTCACCCCTCCCCTGCCATCAGGGTCAGCTCTACTGTACTGCCTAGGTAAAGGACAGGGCCAGTCTCCCTAGTGTGGTAGTTGGATAAGGGCAGAGGCAGCTCAACACAGTGCTTCAGGTGACAATCCATACCAGGGACATATGCATGGCCTTTGGTGGTAACGTGGGCCTGGGGCATCAACACAGACCCTAGCTACCACAGGACCATGGACTCAGACAGCATGGACCTAGATGTTCCCATGGTCTCAGGCCTGCAGTGCAGGCCACACAGATCAGCATGGCCTGTGGGGGCAGCAAAGCCCCCAGATATCCACATGGACTCCAGTGGCAGCCTAGATTATGAACATCTGCTTGGCCATTGGTGGTAACTCAGGGCACAGACTTTGAGACAGTCTTCAGCTGAAGCAAGATCATGGACTCAGCCATGGCCCTTGGGAGCACCTAGGGCCAAGACCTCAGCATGGCCTCCTCATATCTGCATGGTCCTTACAGCCATTGAGTCTCCAGTTTCACCTTTCCCCATAGTATATGATCTCCTTTGCTTCACTTTCTCTTCAATCTCTCTACCACATAGTCCATTCCCCATCTTTCCCGTCTCTCCAACACACATTCATCCAGTAGTGGTGCAGGAGGCAGGTGCTCATGTTTCTCTGGTCAGCCTGGGGCAGGCACTTCTACCTTTTTATTTAAAGTAGACAAAGGAAATTACTGTAATTTCTTTGAGCACACATGGCCTCTCAGTACACTAACTTTAGGGATGAAGGCAAACAGAAGTAGGATATCTGGAATTCAGTTCTTTTAAAGTTGTTCTCGACTGAATTATCCTCAGGATACTTTTGTTGTGTATACACAGGGGTGTGTAACACTCCCAAGATTGTTGCTACAGACAATGAAGAATCACTGAAAACCTTAGTAAGGCAGTGGTTTGTTCACATCAAAATTTGGGGAAGATATTTAGCTGAAGAAGAGAAAACTCTACGGACAGGACATAAACTGGAGGGATTGGCATCAGAGGCTAAAAGAAATACATCAGAATCGGTATAAACCACAGAAGGAAATGGGGTGGGGAAGAGCTTCTCAAAGGCTGTGGAGACAGAACCACAGATTAACACTGATCTCCTGGGTGTTTTACTAGAACCTGCATGAAAAGAACCACAAAGGAACGAAGGATGAAAGACACAGTCATACGTTGCTTAGTAACGGAGTTACATTAGAAGTGTGTCCTTAAGTGACTTTGTCATGAGAATATCATAGCATTTGCTTACATAAACTAAGATGGGTGGGTGATAAAATATCTGTGCATTGACCTCAATTACACAGTATAAAACTACATATGTCATATGTAAATTACACTGAGGTTTTTTAAAAAAATTATCTGTAGTTATCTCCACCCAAAAGGAAACTGTCAAGAAATTATGAATCATTTGTTAGAGTTGTGTATGTTTTGGAAAGAGACAAAATAAATCAACATCTATATGAACAGACTATTTTGATAAACTGGGCTGTGTCAAATATTGAGAATGCATTTCATGTAAACACCATGTCCTTTCAAAGTTATATCTGTGTGATCTCTGGAACCTCAAGAGGAATCAACCTCTGGCCATTCTTTTTGTACTGAGTTGTTCACAGTTTCCTTCTGTCCTAGACATGGATGTTGATTTTCAGCTTCTTCCTTGGAGTTGTAAATTGGTGTTCATTATGGAATCTGGTATTTAGTTTTACTAGTGTTTATTGCTGTTAGGTGTCACAGATTTTTAAGGTGGAGTTTTTCAAGGATGGAACTCCAGTGTCAGGACATTTAAGTTTGGAGATCGTGGAGTTGTCATAGCCTCGTTATTGGACATGCCTCTGAGTGCCCAATGCTGGACCACTTAATCAACATATCCCTGTAGATTGTCTCTTGGTATTATCCCTGTCATGATGATGCTCTAGAGAAGATGTCTTCTTTCTCCAAGTTCTTTATTAAATAATAAAGGTCTTATTACTGTGCAAAGTACAATTTATATAGATTACTCATCCCATTACACCAGCACTTCTCTAAGGCCAAGAAAACAAACAGAGGAGCACTAAGTCCTGCTCTAAAGAAACCTGTTTTGGTGCTTTTCTTAACCCCCAGTATTAAGCAAATCTTTGATATTTTTAGGTAACTCAGGGTATGGAGAGTCACTTAAGCATTGTTTTTAAATGGAGAAGTATATGGGTGCCATCAAAATCAGATTAAGGGGATGAATGACTTGCTTCCTCTATTAATAGGTAACTCAAGCTACAGAATTATTTTCAGTAGCAGTAACAACGCTTGGCAAGAGGAGTAACCTTTAAAGGGTAACAGTTGGGTGAAGCTAAGACCTCTTTTTGTTCTACATAATGAGGCTATAATCTCCTAGTCTAGGGAAACATTGCTCACATAATCCAATAATAGCCTGCAGCAGGAGTGTGGGAGTGTGGTCCTGTGTCTAGGGAAAGGTTACAAAAGATGGTGGCAACTTCTTTGGGAATGCCTGGTTTAGGTGTGGTCAGCTGAGTATTGGATGCACAGTTGGGAAGAGACAAACCTTACCAGCCTCCAGGGCTGTGAGGCCAAAGTCCTTCTCTTCCACATGTGCCTTGGGGAGGCTTTGATCGACACATTTCCTTCTTTTTTCTGTTCTAGGTACATCCCAGGCACCTAAATCTGGTCAAGCCATGTGGGTAGGTTTAGTGAGTGATTTGGAAGCAGAATAGTGGATACTTCTGGGCAGCAGCATTTAATGTGTGATTTCTGCAGGTTACTTCTTTAATGACATTGGTAGCTGTCTGTTGGGAGCATAGCTCTCAAGAGGAAGGAGCCTGGATCCCTATTAGATACGTGTCTATAGGCTACTATAATAAATGAATAGACTGGAGGGTTCATGGCAGACAGGCATTTTGTTTCATAGATCTAAGATCCAAAGTTCAAGACTAAAGTAATAACAGAGCTGAGTACTGATGAAGACCCTCTTCAAGGTCACAGACTATTCAATTTCTTGTATTTTCACATGTCTTCTTTTAAATCTCATTCAGGGGGGTTTTGCCTTCATCTCCTGATTACCTGGCAATTCTACTTCTCAATACCTGTGTTGGACAGTAAGCTCTCAATATAGGAATTCAGGGTAAACATTCAGTCCATAGTAGAAAGTGGACAGCCTTTGTTGAGGTTTAAATCTTGGCTCGTGTCCAGACAAAACACAATGGGCCAACATGGTTCCATGTGGAAAGGTTTAATGAGAGAAGAAGAGGAGAAGAGAGGAATAGAGGCACATGGAGGGAAGTAGGGAGAGGAATAGGGACAGAAGGGACAAAGGGGAGGAGGGGAAGAACAAGGAGCAATAGAAGAGAGGAGAAGGGAATGAGGAGGGGGCAAGCAGCCCCCTTTATAGAGTGAGGCACAGATGGCTGCTGCCAGGTAACTGTGAGGGTGGAGCTTAGACAGAATACCAACATTTCCCCATTTTGGCTTAATTACAAAGAAAAATCAGAGGCAATGGTAGAGCAGGAATAGGGTTGTTGTGGTCTCTGACTACTTCCTTCTTGTTTGGGGGTGATGTGTCTCTAGAGAACCTAGAAAAGTGGGTATGAGATGTTTGTCCAGTCTTAAGTTCTTGTTGTCCAGGGTCTCTGGAATATTTCTGAGGATAGGTCAGAAGGAACAGGTCCAATAGAAGCGTCTATGTCTGTGAGAGGAGATCGGACATCTGGAGGTCGCTTCTCTGGAGCTGTCCTGGGTGTAGTTAAGTACCTGGACTTGACAAGATGCTGGAACACACAGTATATATTTATTATAGGTAGAGAATAAGATTAAGTGTATATGGGAGGAAATTTTTTTGTCTTAGATACATTTGAAACCCAGAGGAATCCCACCCTTTGGAATAGGTAGTAAGTGGGAACTTTAGGCAGATGAACTTACCTGGGTGGAGTCTATTTGACTCATGAGAGGTAGGTCTGAGAGGGTTTCCAATAGCTTTACAAAAGAGATAACATGAGTTAACAGCATGAATATTCTTTAAGATAAGCTTTTTGTGGAGCAGAAGGAAGAAAAATTGTGACTACAGTTGGATCATATAGTGTTGAGTTTAGCAAGAAGAGGAACTATGAAGCATTAAATCAATCCTGGAAAGTCAAGCTATAAGATTGCATAATGTACTGAAACTCTTAATAAAGGCAGAGGAGTTAGAGGTTGGAACCCAGTCTGCTTTCTATCTGAGAAGGTTTATTAACTGGATCGAGAGTTGTACTGTCATCTGGTGTGTACCTCATAGCTAAGAGAAGTTGAGTTAGAAGACAATGAGTTACCCATGGGGAGAGGTATTGAATTATTCATAGGGGTGTCCCAAGAATAATCTCAACACCCAAAATTTCTGCCAGCCTAGATGTCTAAGTCATCACTCAGACCCTCTAGAGACCACATGCTGGGTCTCAGACTCACCAGAAAGCATCTCTGCCCAGACCTGGGAGTTTCTACAGCTGCAAGAGCACGGAAGGGTTAAGGAGTCGAGAGCCATCTTTGAGGGAACACTTGCCCAAGAGTCAAAGTCTACTTAGTTCAGGGAAAAGGAGCACCAACATATGCCTGAGTGCCACAAGGCAGAGATGAGGTATCAAGGACTGTGGTTCTATTACAGTCTAGGGAGCCTAGCATTCCTACAGAACGTGCCCCGGAGATCCTAAAACAGTTTGCCATGCCAAAAAGACAGAGAAAGCAGTTTCCAGATCTTATTTGGAAAGACTGTTTAGCAACAGAAGGGTTCTGGACCTTCCAGACACAAGGGGTCTACCTGAGAAGCTGGTAAAGGAAGCAGCACGTCCATATTAGTAGGTTGGCTGACTAGAAGGAGCAGAGGGTCTGCAGGCAAGCTTGAGTTTAGGAAAATGGGGGAGCAAAGGAAAGAGACTCCCAACCTAGCTAGAAGATCCCTTCCCAATAAGGGGACAAGGCATTTGGCACTACCAAAAGGAATGGGTGAGAGATACACCCCTAAAGACGTAGCTAAATGGTGGGGTTTGGTGAAGAAGGTAAAGTTGTCCCCCTACCCTAACAACAGGGAAACAGGAGAGAGAAGTGGGTCCCCAAAACTCTGTTAGGACAGAGTAAATGGCCCCCGTGTCCAAGAGGAAGGAGGTGGTCTGCCCACCTACCATGATGGTTACCCAAGGCTCCCTGCTGGTGTTGACAGTGGTCGGGTCCAGGGAACTTGGGTCCCATTAGTTGTCCATAACCAAGCCTAGGAGATCCACTGGAGGATTTTCTGCACATGATGTCCCTCTGTCCTGCCCAACACGAGGGCAATCGACAGTCCAGTGTCCCTCTTGATGGTACCTTGGCTTGCGGAAGTTAGGACAAGCCCTTGTCCAATGACCTTCTTGACCACATTTGTAGTAGGAGCCTGATGGTCCATTGGCCTTAGAAGACCAGGAGTTCCAGGCAGTGGCTGAGGCTGGTCAGACAGCCTTTGCCAGCATATGGTACTTTAGTCTGCGAGCCTTCTCATCTCTCCCATGCTATACTTTAAAGGCTAATGGCAAAACATCTGCCTGTGGAGTTAGGGGCCCCCCTCTCTAGCTTTTTAAGTTGTCTTTTATGTTGGAGTAGTTCTGGAAAAAGAAATAGGTCATCAGAAGTTGCTTACTCCCTGGTTTTTAGGGTCCAGATTAGTGTATTGCAATAAATGCTTTGTAAGGCGTTCTGAAAATTAGAATGCTTTTTCCTGTTTTTCCTAAATGACCTCTTGTAGTTTTTCAAAATTCACTGGTTTTAAGGGCGCCCTGCAAGACCAGCCAGGAGGCAGGTTATGGATCTATCTCTGGCTAAAATACCACTTGTGGAATTATAATTCCATCAGAAATCTTAGTCAGGTACTGCCTCTGATTCAATTGGGTATGTTCCGTCTGTTTGATGGATCTTGTCTGCATGTATTCTCGCCTGTTTCCAAACTCACTGGCGTTCCTCGGGAAGTAAATTGTTAGTAAGGATCATACATCAAGACAGGGTAGGAATGAAAAAATCTTAAATAACTTTGACAGGTTTTATAAATAGAGAAAAGGAATAAGAAAACCATGCCATGTGTGAGATTGTAACCGGGCAGATTTAAGTCTGTGACACTGATCACAGCAAGATTTGGGAATGGCTAATCTACAGAGCAAGGGAGAGGCGCCAGTGCATGCATGCAGGTGTATGCAGCTGAGACACTGGCAAGTTGGTGGTTCTGTGGCTGAAAATGAGACCCCACCTCGAGCAGGGGTCCTGGGGCAGGCTGTGACAGTAGTCACAGAGAGATCAAATTTCACATGCAGGCCACCAATGTTGGGGTTTAAAAATCAGCCCATGTCTGGACAAAACACAATGGGTGAATATGGTTTCACGTGGAACGTTTAATGGGAGAAGAAAAGAAGAAGAGGAGAGGAATAGAGGCTGGCCATGAGCACGTGGAGGGAAGCGGGGAAGGGAATGGGGAGAGAAGGGACAAAAGGGAAGAGGGGAAGAGCAAGGGGCAAGAGAAGAGAGACGAGAATGAGGAGGGGGCAAGCAGCCCCCTTTATAGTGCCAGGCACAGCTGGCTGTTGCTAGGTAACTGTGTGGGTGAAGGTTAGACAGAATATCAGCTGCCTATCTTAAAGTAGATTTAATGAATAAGAAATAAACTTTTATTTGCAAGACCACTAAGATTTTAGGGATATTCATTGCCAAAGAGAAACAAGCCCCACTCTTATACTAGATATTTCTATTTGTCCATTTTATTTTGTGCATAGCCTCTGGCCACAATAATCTTTTTTCTGGAATCATCAGGAAAGGAGGAGTCACACAATAGTGAAGTTTCAATTTCCCCATTAGACAAGCACCCTCCCTTATAGCCTAGTAGTATTTGGGAAGGCCCTAAGAAATTTTTGCTCAGTCTTGGAAATGCACAATATTGGGATTATTTCAGTTTGTAAACAGTCTTCATTCAGCATATGGATTACCTGTTCTAATATTTTAGCCAAACATTTGAACTCCTATCTCATTCCTGTTTCTAGCTTCATATGCTGCATGCTGAGGGCAGTGTCAGGAAGGGGCATACACTCTGCTTTACTAGTGTTCATCCATCCATGCTCAATCAGTCTACACACTCTACCCCTGGTTTGCATGAAGGCATGTATAGGGGTGAAATAAAAGGCACGGCAGTGATTTGGTGTTTTTGTCTGTGCTGTTGCACGCCTTTTGTGCCTAGCCATTGATGAGGTTGGCAGTCCTGGATGAGCCTAGTAAATAGAGCTAATTCCCTCTTGGTTTGGCATGCTTTTGTGTGCTCTCTAAGGGTACTAATTTTTACTCTCTTCCATTTCTGTCAACCATAAGAGTTGCATATTTTTCATTGTGTTAAGATTCATTACCAATTTTTTAAGCTTTGGATGTTCTCTTGTCCCCTCATATGGTTCTATAACGTAGGACTCAGGAAATTCTACACTGATGCCT
The DNA here is from genome assembly GCF_021556685.1 of Rattus norvegicus. Lineage (NCBI taxonomy): Eukaryota > Metazoa > Chordata > Mammalia > Rodentia > Muridae > Rattus > Rattus norvegicus. Next base: position 123,380,467 of record NC_141538.1, on the reverse strand, counting down.
TCTCATGTGGCCCACCGATGGCCTAGAAGAAAGATCACCCATCATGTCTCTAGAGTATTAGGTCTGTCCCTATGCAAAGGTACTTTCCTGGTTCTGGGCCTCTAATTAGTCAGCTTCTTTCTGTCCCTGTTCTGAGACTTTAGCTCTCATTTCACTTTTGCTTTTGTAGATGATAATCTCTGTGACAACACCCTGCCTCACTGAGTACATGTATCTGTTCCGAGAGGTGCTTTTGAAGATCGTATCAATGGACCTGAAGTGAAAAGACTGTATCTCTACTTTGCTTTGATATTGAGGGGAGTGTAGCAACTTTTGGCAAGACAATGTGTCCCTCAAATATCTTTCTTGCTCGACTTATTGTCCGTTTGATCTTGTTTTTAGTCATTAATCTGGCTGAGGGTTTAAGATATGTGTATTAGCTTCTCAGGGTTATCTTTTAAAAATAAATTAAATTGATATTAGCAGGAGCCCCTGAAGAGGTCAATCTGTCTCAGGCTCAGTTTGGCATCCTGGTGTGTGCAATATGGGTATTTTGTTTGATACAAGATAAAGCAAGCAGTCCCATTCTTATATCCCACGTATGGCGTGCATTTTAAATATTTATCACATTCATTGCTTCTTAACTTAAATTATTTATGGGTATATGGAGAGTTTTATCATGCTTATCAGTTATGATATACCTAACGAATTCATGCCTTTGAGGAGAGTAAAAACATGAATTTTCTTATTTCAATAGCAAAGGATTTCAAACGACTGCATTTCAATGACATCACAAGAAGAAATTAAGGAAAATTGAATATTGAGATTAGAGAAACTATGACATATGGGGAGATTGTTTTAAAATGTATACATTTGGAGAATTTTCTTGGGAGGAAGTGTGAAATTTTCACTGTGGAACTCCAGCTCGTAATGAACTCTTTGGGTAAAAGTAGGCCAGAGACGAGTTTGCCATTGACCAAGCGCATGCCTCCTTTTCAGTGATACATAGTTTAATAATTTTGCCTCCTCTTCCATGTGCAGAAGCCAGACAACCCCCTCCCCCCAAAAAAACTCTTCAGCCCCTATTTCTCAACAAGGCCTGATTGTAGGCATAATGCTTTTATACACTGTGTAAATGCTTATCCTTGAGTTATTCAAATGCTGGTTTCCCTGCCCTCATCTCTTATTTCAATCCTGAACACGGCATTGTAATGCTTATGTTTAGAATCTCCTGTCTCAAGTTTCTGTAAACAATTCGTACCATTTATTCTCTGCCTCATTAATAAATGCTGATCATCCAGTGGCTGAGCAGAAAAGAGAATAAGACAGGATGTCTGCTAACCAGAGGAAAGGCAGAGGGAACAAGGGAGAGTTAAATCAGCCAGGAGGATAGAGGATTTGGAACCATGAGAAAGGGGTCCAGAGAGAGATCACAGAAACACAGCTGAAGCTCAAAGAGCCAGATAAATGATAATATGCAAGTGTTATGGGATAGGGCTGGGTGGTAGCCAGATTAACATAGAAAGTAAAAGTGCATCATTTAACTGCTCAGCCATTGAGGTACAGTTCTAGGTAAATGTTGGTTTTTCTGTGTGATTACTGGGGAATAGTAAAATGTAAAATACAGCCACTGGTTTAATTCACTGCTTATATTTACATTAAAGATAATTCATTTACATTTATGAAATGTAGAAATAATGTGCCCATCCATGAAATAAGAAAGTGGGCTTTACACAGTGGGTCTTGTCCTCTCCATGAACTGTAGACTCATATTCTGTGGTTGCCCTTCCATGGCCTCCAGGTAAGTGATGAACTCTGCTCTACTTACAGTCCTATTTTATTTATATCCATCAATGTTTTCCATTTCTCATTCCTCCATAAAAAGCAAAGAAGCAGCTGCTTTTAGGGTAGATGTTAGAATTATTCCTCTCATTTTTATGGTTCATTTCATTAACTGGCTGTTTACATACCACCTATTGTGGCCTGATTTAAATCTCTGATCATAACAATTATTTTTAATTGCAAGTCTTAAATGAATGCTTTCATAATCAACAATTTGATGGGGTTGGGCATTGAGTCTTATTCCCTTCAGAATTAGAACTGGGTCACTCTGATTTTGATTTCCTCTTGTTATATTATTCCCATGTTCCCAATTCACCTTTGGCTTAACACCCTGCTTATCTCTTTTCCTCTTAAAATATGCTGATATTATTTTATAAAGTTGTCAGAAGACAAGTCCCTGTTCCCTTTTATTCCCTTCCCTAATAACCACCCAGAAATCTACTCATGGGAAGAATGAAAGTTCCTATAGCATGATTAGATAGCTGGTGAGTCAGCTCAGCAGGCTGAATGGTTGAGAATTAAGAGTTCCAATTTGGGGGGCTGGGGATTTAGCTCAGTGGTAGAGCGCTTACCTAGGAAGCGCAAGGCCCTGGGTTTGGTCCCCAGCTCCGAAAAAAAGAACCAAAAAAAAAAAGATTTCCAATTTGGGCATCTCAATATTGTTACCAAGACTGCTACCTGTGCCTTGTATAAACTGAGCCCTGATAATGCCCTACCAGACATTAGTTATGGAACACTAGTGTTCCCAAATCCCCACATTCACATAAATGGAGTTCAATGGTTTGGGTCATATGTGCTTTCAACAACGAAGTGATTTGAGCAGTTATTAGACCCAGAGAAAGGATGACACAGAAGCTCTGGACCCAGATGATTCCACGATGTTCTCTCAAATGATTGACAGTGTTCACAGGTGGCTCAAGGGGACTTCCTGGATGTTGTGAACCCAGAAGGAAGTGCTAAATGGCAGCTACACTTAACAGTAGCATTTCCCCACTCCAAATCTAGAAGTAGGCTCAACAGCATATGATGGGTAAAGTATTTAATGTGGATGGATGTTGACAATGGTGACAAAACTTCTCCTCTGCAAATAAATTGAGGACAAGTAAGAAATAATCTAAAGTGTGAAAAATTTAAGTCACTTATCTAATGTTAAATACTCACTTCAATTTTTAATATTAGAGTTTAAAATGGGGGCACGTTTGATATTGGAGTTATGAAGTATATAGATGTATCTTATAACTATTGACACACATACATTTAATTCCCACAATACCATCACTAGGCAGGCATATCTACTTTATAGAGAAGAAACTGAGATGTAGCCATGGTCACTTCGAATCATGGCTGGCTAGTTGTGGTGTCAACTCGACTGGAGTAATAGATGTCCAGGACGGGTTGAAAACACCTCTGCTGTGCATGTGGAGGATTTCCCAGGGAAGACTGACATATGAAACATCTGACATAAATATGGGTGGTATCATCCAACAAACCCAGAGCCAGGAGAGAAAGAATCTGGGGAAGGAAGGCCTCACAAAAAAGGAAGTCTCTTTCATTTTCTGAACAAAGTACCTATCACTGTTGTCATTGTCCTTAGACACCTAACTCCAGCTCCATGCCAGCCTCCTTGGCCTTTCAGTATGGTTCCAGTGCCAATGGCTCCCAAGTTAACCTGAGGCCTTTACTGAAAGTTGAGACTTCTGAGGGAATCCAGCTTCTTGGATTCAATAGCTACTGAGTGATTGGATGATGCATTTGCCGACAGCCATTGGTGGACTACGCAATCCTTATCATGTAAACTAGCTTCATAATCTTCTCTCTCTTTATTATGATATATTCCACTTCTTTAATATTAGATATATTTTATTTTTAATGATATGAATTGACTTCTTGTCTTATCATGTACACACACACACACACACACACACACACTCGGGGGGGGGGCAGGGATGTAAATTATTGGAGTATCTTCTTTCCAGGTTCTTAAGTCTTGGAAACTATCAGTTATATGCATGGAGAGGAAGGGTCTGATTGCCTGAAGGCCTTTGTCTGTCTATGATTTATGTTGTTGCTTGGCTTGTACTAGACAAATGTCTAATGCCCACCACAACTATTGTCACTTTTTTATGTACCCAGGGCCTTTAAGACTTGCCATTTATGATCTGCGTAGGTTTTCTCACCCTCCTAGGACTCCCAAGATGGAGTCCCTGGTGTGGCTAATGCTGTAGCAGGGGAGTCTCTCAAGTGTTTTCGGGGGGGTGGGAGGGCTATAGGGAACAGCCATAACACTGAGATTTATAGAGATGGAAAAGTTGTCTTTGTACCTTCAATATCTATGTGTTAATCAACCTGCTGGGAGCGTGTGTTGGACTGTATAACATTGAGTGGCAGATAGGGGCTCTACAGGTTGGGCTACCTAATGATGTCAAATTTTAGCTGATGAGCTGTGTTCCCAACCACTGAGGGCAGGGCTCTGCTCATCACACATGAAACAAGCCTCCTGCAGCCTGCACTTTCCAGCTCATCATTGTCTCAGCATACCTCATCCCCTCTATAGCTCCCTCTCATGGATGTCTAGCCCTGAAGGTGACAGGAGGTTAATGTCAGGACACAAGGCTGTGGTTATTCTTTATCCATAAGCCTTCAGAGGGGTTGAGTCTTAAAATGGACCCCTCTCTAAACCACTGCCCACCAAATCATAGTGACAAAATGAACTTCCTCCCTCAGCACTGTTGGCCCATTTGCTTGAGGGACACTGTCAAGAAAACCAGTGAGTAGATTTGAAGTTTGTCCTGAGGGTAAGACTTATGTCTCTCCAGGGATACTGGGTTATGTTTTGGATGGGCTTTTGCTTGACCCCCTTGCTCAGGGAGCTGAGCAGCAAGAACTGTGCTTAGTCATGTATCTATCTTAGTCCTTTCCAATGGTCTCTCTCCCTCATGAGTTTCCACAGCTCTTCCCCCATTTCTTTCTAGAATATCCTAATCTTTCTTATACTACTTTTTCTTAACCCAGGTACCAAAGATGGAGTTCCTACTCATCCACATTGCCAGAAAGCCAATCTTCTTCTATATTTCTAGTATTTTGCAATAAAAAGTTAACATATTCCTACTGATCGTCACTTGCAATGTATGCACAATTGATTCTAACTCATGATATAGTCAGTTATATTTGTGATTCAACATTTTATTGAAAGAATGGAAAATCACTAGGAAAAGTCTTTTTTTTAATCTCTTTACAGCACTGACTGGCCTGGTACTCACTGTGTAAACCAGGCTGGACTTGAACCAGTAGAGATCCCACCAGCATTTGTTGGAATCTGAAGCTTTTTGTTACTTTCAAATTTTTTCATACTAATTGTAGAAATATTTATAAATAGGACATAGAAGAGAAAGAAATACAATTATACAACCTTTTCAGAAGTAAATGCTGATAAAATCAAAATGTCTATATATGTTTATTTAACATGTAAAAGCAACTCTATTAAAACTAGGTTCACTCCGTATGTCTACAGCTCCTGTTCTGGAGCCCAAGGGAGGAGTTTGACGGTCACCTGAGATGCCTTGCCAGACCCTGTTTGAAGCGGTACACAAAACAAAGAACCATGTTATTTAACCTACAGAATGGGAGAACAGTTTTGCTGGTTCTACATCTGTCAGGGAATCAATATCCAGAACATAAAAAAAGAACTAAAACAAAACAAGACAAACCACCACCAACAATAGGACTAAGCAAGAAGAAAACAAACAACTTAATTTTAAAAATGGACTAGACTTGTGTGACTGAGCCAGACCAGGCTAAGGGCCTTGATGCCCAGAATGTGCCCTAGTCCAGCCCTTCCCACAGTGCTTACATCACCTTCCTTTTGCATTGTGATTAGATCATCGGGCCACTGATGAGACCAGCTATGCAGTGCTTTGAAATATGATTATATAGTTATTATTCAATCATAATGTCATAATGAATTTCATCTCCTTTAGGCTAAGAATGAATTAAAAATAAATATTGTGATTATGGCTTAATTTTCCTCAAGTATTATTTCAAAGTGTTTTTAATGTTTACACTAATATGTAATTACTGAATATCAAAATCTATTGATATGTAAATATCTATAATGAATTCATTCTCTTTTGGATACAAATAAACTTATTTTGCTTTTTTTCTTATTAAATCTAATACTTAAAACTGGGCTAAGGAACTGGGTAGAGTTCTTATAATAAGAAAGGCAAGTAGGTAATAAATATTTTTAAAAGTATTCAAAATCTTTAGTCATCAGGGAAGTGCAAATCAAAGCTACTTTGAGATTCTATCTCACCCCAGTCAGAATGGCTATTGTCAAGAAAACCAATGACAACTAATGTTGGTGAAAATGGGGGAAACATGGAACTGTAAACTGGAGCAACTACTAAGGGAATCAGTGTGGGGGTGTAAGGCTAAGAACCAAATTACCACGAGAGTCAACAATAGCACACACCCCAAAGACTCTGAACTTTATTAAGGACATACGTACACATGCATTTTCATTTGCTGCTCTATTCATAAAATCCAGGGAGAGGAAGCAACCTGGATAACCAGTAGCTAAGAACTACATAATGGAAATTTGGTGCATATATACAATAAAATTTTACTCCATTAAAGAGCAAAAGAGAAAAGAAAATGAATAAAACTGGAAAGAATTATACTGAGGTAACCCAGACCAAGTTATAAAGGACAAACCGCATATTCTCCCTCATATGTGAATACTAGCTTTGGAATTTTATAGTAGTATGTTTAACTTTGAGTACCTGTAACAACCAGGTTGCTAAAAATGGATAAGGAGAAAAGATGATCTAACGTAAGGGGATAGTAAAACACATATGAAAGTAGAGGGGGTGAATACTGGGGGGTAGAAGGGTTTAAATGGGATTAGGAGTAAGAGGAGAGCAGGTAGGAGTTGGAGGAGGTAACAAATAAAGGATTTATAAAGGAGTCATATGGGAATCTTGTTGTAAGCTTTTCAAGATCTACTACTAGTACTACTACTACTACTACTACTTCTACTACTAATGAGTTTGATCTGATTTATTTTGCATGGGCTGCTAATAGTCCTCCCCAAAGCCATAGCTCTGGAGACCTTTTATAGTTAGTGAGGCCCCAGAGGCACCCAAATAATACAGAACTAAATGATTAGTCCCCATTGCTAAAGGGAGACTATACATTTAGGTTGCTAGAGATTAAAAAAAAAACCCAAAAACCAAAAACCAAAAAACAAGAACTGAGCTAGAAACCTCCTCCCCACTGCAAAGCTTTTATAAGTACCAGATGCTACACAGGCTGCTGGGGAAAATAAATCATCAGTGATCCTACCCAATTGTGAACCATGTAAGAGACAAGTTGAACCTGCCTGAAATGATGTGCCCACTGGTACAACAGTGTCACCGCTGTTACAGGGGTAATTAATTGTTTTCTTCTTGGGTTTTAGGTCTTTTCTACAGGATGGAGCTCACTTTGGTGACTGTAAATATGAGCAAGAGCTCCAGGGAAGAAATGAACACATTGTCAAAATGTCTTCTGACTACTTGTAACTACTATATCCCCACAGGCACATTTGTATACATAGATACATGTATGTTACTGGGTAGGTCCTGCATATAAGAGAGAACATTGGGATGTTTTTCTGAGATCGTGTGGCCTCCCTTAATATATATTCTAAGGCTACCATTTTCCTGTAAGTTTTTATTACAGATAACTTTAGAGCTGAATAGTATTCACACGTGTGTGAATGATTTTCATTTCAGATGTACATGTGGGTACAATATAACATGTAGAAAAGAGAACAAGAAAGGCTCAATGCTAGGGGATGAGGAAAGACTGAATGCAGGTAATAGATACAAGTTATGAAAGACGACAGGAAGCTACTTGTTTCAGACATGGGATTTTCCAGTTTGGGTAGCAGTTAAGGGCATAAAAATATATTTAATAGTGGGAGAGTGAAATCTAATACAAGCTCCACAACTTCCAAGTGAGCTCTAGGAATGCAAAAGTCCTCCAAGACATACAAACTTTAGGTCTGGTTAATTTCTGTGGTGGTTTGAATGAGAGTGGCGCACATAAACTCGTATCTATGGTGTGGCCTTGTTGGAGGGAGTGTGTCACTAAGACTGGACTTTGAGGTTTTAAATGCTGAAGCCAGGCCCAATCTCTCTCTCTTCCTGCTGTCTGCTCATCCAATTGTAGAATTCTCAGCTGCCTCCTCAGCACCACGTCACCTTGCATGACACCATGACAATAATGGACGAAACCTCTGAACCAGCCCCAGTTAAATGTTTTCCTTTATGAGTTGCTATGGTCTTGGTGTCTCTTCATACCAACAAAATCCTAACTAATACAATTTTGGTATTTTTTTATTTGCAAGTTTTTTTTAATAATAAGGTTTATAAACATTCAAAACACACTTAGGTTACACCCACTAATTCGTGTCATTCAGAGATTTTACTAGAGAAGCTTTTTGTAGTAGATGGTGGTTAATTCAGAGACTCAGAATTGGACAGAGCACCGAAACTGAGTGGTTGTTGAGTGCTTGGCTCCGTACTACCACTTCCAAAGGTCAGGGGGCAAGAAGACAAGGGGGGAAGAATGTAAGCGACAGAGGTATAGAAAGACATCATCTGGACACTGTGCGACTGCCTCGGTGATGAACTCACTGCACCAGGGGTCACCTGCGTACCTAGGACTGGACCTGTCCACACTCTCATAGATGAGGGAGAGGCTCATGATGCACCGCATGCCTAAAGCACTATAAGCAGTTAACGGTCACTGGATGAATGATGCCATTTTCTTCCGTGAGGTGGCCACTGGTAAGTTGCCCTTAACTAGCAAATAAACCTCACCAATGCCCATGAACATGACCTTAATTAAACTCAATGGGTCATGCACCCAAAGGAAGAAAAGATGAAACTAGGAGAAGGACTCATTGGGAAGAATATTTTAGTGGAAAAGACAGTGGTGTAATGAGGGAAGCAAGTGACAGGAATTCATTATATACATGCATGAAACCATCATCAAATAAAGAACATATAAAAATTCTCTTCACTAAAGAATTTCAGGGTAGGTGAATGTCTCCTGATTTATTTGCAGGGAAAGAGCCCACATTTGATGACTTTTTTTTTTAAGCAACATGTTATAATGTTACTAAAATCAATGCAAATAAAGCAAGATTTGAATGGGTAAATTATCAGACAAAGATGAGCTGTATCTCCATGCAGAAAAGTAACAGGAAGCAGTAACTCTAGGTTTTGAGAAAACCTAGCACCATGAAGGTCTGTCTCTGTAGAAAAATCTGGCCAATGAGAACTGAGGAGAAGCAAAAGCTTGGTAGGTGCTGGATTTCTGAGCAGCATTAATGGACACTGAGATAAATGCTACTTTTCACCCTATTTTTAAGTAGTTCATTAGAAACCCAATCTTCTGTCAGCATCTCCTGTGAAACTCTATTATACATAGGAGGTTTGTGTTTGCAATGGCTTGGGTCAAAGTTGTGTTAAGAGCATGTGATCGTATTATGTCTACAGAAGAACATGGAAACAAACTTTTAAGGATCTTTTCAACTCATACGATTTTCCACATCATTTATGGAAAATAGTTTTAAACTATTGTTGAGGAAGCTTCCCTGTGGAAGTACTAATTTTTAAGTAATTCCTTAGTTTGTAGATATGCACACACGGATGTACACATTTTATGACAGGAATGTATCATGAGAAGTGGATGCATCCGTGATTTCTTCATTGTGTGACCATTATAAAGTGTGCTAACACAAACCTAGATTTCATGTTTGTAGGAACATCCCAGACTGTTCTCACATAAACAAGATATAATTCATCAGTTATGTGGCGTGGCTTGATAGAATCAAGGGAGGAGATAAGCAGGAGATATGAGAAGCTGCTGCCCAGGCAACACAGATTTCTATCTTTGTGCTAAACATTATCTATTGTTTCTCTGCCTTTTGACTGGCATCAAATGTAGTAAATACCTTTTATAAATAAAAGTAAATGTTACTACAGCAATAAAATTATAGCATAATGGACACAAAAAGACAGGCTCTTAGTCAATTAGCATTGTCACATCGGTGTGTGTGCCACACTTTTATCTGAGGGGCAGTGCACTGGGTTTGTTTACAGCATCATCGCCGTAATTACATGAGTAATGTGTTGTGCAATGCTGTTGTCATGGCTACAGCGTCACTAGGCAATGTGTATTTTCCAGCTCCATTATAGACTTAAGGAACTAGAATCATATGCAGGTTTTTGTTGATGGAAATGCCACTGTGTGGTCAAAGACTGTGTGAGTTTGTGTAATCAGACATAAGTGCTTTCACAGATACATTATTGTCAGTGACATAGTTGCAATTCTAATTATGTTTAAAAGAGAAATGCACCAAGATAATTAAGTCAGAGAATATTAAAAATTCCGAACTGGGGTACCATTTGCCAAATTTTAATAATGCAGTTCTATTAGTTTAGGAGACACTCTTCTCTACTCTTCCCATAACATTAGAAATCTTGACAAACCAATGTTCTAAGACATGAGTCTCCTTGTTTCTTTGTTTTCAATGTATAAGGTATTAATTTAAATTTTATACCAGCTGGTCACTTTTAACATGTTTTTATTAGTAGCTTCTGTCTGCAGGCATAACAGTATCATTAATAATGTCAGGGATTGGTGCTTGCCCATGGGGATGGGTTTCAATTTGGGCCAGCTCTTGGTTGCCCATTCCTTCAGTCTCTGCTCCATCTCTGTCTCTGCATTTCTTTAAGATTGGGCAAATTTTGAGTTGAAAGTTTTGTGAGTGGGTTGGTGTCCTTATCCCTCTACTGGGGGTTGTGCCTGGCTACAGGAGGTGGCCTCTTTAGGTTCCATGTCCCCACTTTTAGGCATCTTGGTTAAGATCACCCACATTGATTCCTGGGAGCCTCCCCCATCTCAGGTCTCTGGGATTTCCTAAAGATTCCCTCCACACCTCAAACCCCAGCAGCTGCGATTTCCATTCATTATCTGGGCTCTCTGGGTTTCTCTCCTGTTTCTCCTCCCATTCTCTACCCCCTCCCCTCTTCCACCCATTTCCCTCTCTTCCCCTGCCTTCTATGATTATTGTGATCTTCCTTCTAAATGTGATTCAAGCACCTTTGCTTGGGCCTTAGTCATCATTTCTGTCCTCATAATCTACATGAAATAACTGATTTTCAAAGAGGTTGAATAATTTGCTCATGGTGACACAGGAATCAGGGCTCTAACAAGGTCTGTGTGGCCTGACAACCTGTAGTCTGCACCACTGTTTCTACTGAAAAGGGGACCATTGATCAGGGCAGATTCTAAGCTTAAAACTCATATGACAGAGGATGGTTGCCCCATTCTCTCAGTTTTATGATCACCACTCACGACATGAAAAGCCACAGGATGCGGATGCAATGATAAAAGTCGATTGGTTCTAGTTTTTGCCTTCACAGGCTCCTCAGAGACTTGTTAGGAGTCAGGCAATTTCGTCTGTACTGTCTTTTATTGGGTGGCTACGAAGAGGGTGTGATTAAAACTATCCAAGTTACAAGAGGAAATGGTATTTAATCTCTGCACCAAAACATAAGCAGTCATGACAATAGGCAAGGTGGGAGCAAGCACAGCCTAGTCAAAAGCAAAGCCATGAGAAGATGGGCCTGGGAGAGATGGCAGTTTCATGGAGAGAGAAAGAGTAAGATTAGAAGTATAAAGGCTCTAGGTGGAAAGCAGCTGAGGAACAGGGACAAGATGATGCCCTCAGATGCTTGTTAACTGCTGTCTTGAGTGACTGGCCAACTGAGTTCTTGAGAGTCTAGAAAACACAATTATACTAGACAAGATTTGGTTTGTTAAACACTAAAGGCTGCCGTGTCTCCACTTTTAGGACCATCTTTTAAGTAAACAGCATACACATAGGGTTATTAATCCTTACTATTTGGCTCAAGCCTTTGTATTCCCATGGTAACCAAACTTGATACCAGAGTGACCCTGACCCTGCTGGATATTGCTTCTGTCTTGTGCTTGGGCTGCAAGAAGATTGGTCCTCCTTATTCCTGATGCTCATGACCCCCAACCACCAGGCCTGATGCTCTGCTCCTAGCATTGGACAAGGTACAGAGACTAAGCGTCAAAGTCAGCAAAGATCAGTTAATATCAAAATAGGCAACTGTGGAGATTCTGCCCCACAACTCCATTCATTCTGATCATTAGGATGTCTGTGTCTGGAAGTAATAAAAGGGAACAGAGAAATGATTTTTAATGTAGATTTTGCTTCAGCCATCACATTATTTATGAAATATAATTGTTAATTAGTCTTATAATTAAAAGGCCTCAAGGCTTGAAGAGAACACGGAAGTCAAGGGTGAGAAGTCTAGGCCTTGCCAGCTTATGTTCCTTTTGTGCCTGTTCTTACTCTCTTGAAAATTCTGAAACCAGAACACAATTCTAAATAAAGTTCACCTTTACTTCTCTCTTCCTTTTCTACCTGTAATGTCGTTGTTAATGAGAACCAGGACAAACTAGTATGACAGGCAAAGCAGGAGACACAATGGGACAATTGTATCTATGAGCTGGGGAGGCATTGGCCAGAAAAAATACAAAGACAGGCCCATCCCTTCTTCTTCTTGGACATATTCCTCTCCCTCACTGCCTTTTCCCTGTGGCATGGACATTCAATGTATCCTGCAGGCCCCTGTGTTGTATAGACTGTGCCACACAATATGGCTGTTGGAGGGGAGGATCTGTTATTAGGTCACTGAGGTATACTTTTGAATGAGACTGTGGGAATGTTTCCTCATTGTCACTCTGGCTTCCTGGTCTTGGGGTGAACATGTGCCTCCTACTTCCTGCTCCTTTGAGTGTGCTCACTGAGCTGTCTTCACTGTTCACTCCATGAAAGAGGAGGACTGTGATTCACAAGGTGAAGATACTTAGGAGGAACCAGAGATTCACAGTAGGACAAAGTCAATACACCTCTGCTTAAGCTGGAGGACAGTGAAGTGTTCTGGGGGATTCACTTACCTAGGATGAACAGCATATGCTCCAAACCTCATGCTTGTCTCTGCTAGGACTCCCTGAGGATGAGATCATAGCAATGCTTCTTATCTCTTTCAGTCTTCCAGCATTATTCCTAGTGTAGAGGAATAATGCTGGAAGGGTCTTGTACTGAGCAGCAACATTTGAAGAATGATTGCTATCACTCCTGGGCATACACCCAAAAGATGCTTCAACATATAACAAGGATACATGTTCCATTATGTTCATAGCAGCCTTATTAAGCCAGAAAGAACCCAGATTTCCCTCAACAGAGGAATGGATACAGAAAATGTGGTACATTTACACAATGGAGTACTACTCAGCTATTAAAAACAATGACTACATGAAATTCTTACATGGATGGAACTAGAAAATATCATCTTGAGTGAGGTAACCCAGTCACAAAAGAATACCAATGGTATGCACTCACTGATATTTGGATATTAGCCCAAAATTTCAGAATACCTAAGAAAAAATTCACAGATCATATGAAGCTCAAGAAGAAGGAAGACCAAAATGAGCGTGCCTCAGTCGTTCTTAGAAGGGAGAACGAAATACTCACAGGAGGAAATACAGGGACAAAGAGTGGATCAGGGAATGAAGAAAAGGTCATCCAGAGATTGCCCCACCTGGGGATCCATTCCATATGCAGCCACCCAAACCAGCTACTGTGGCTGATGCCAAGAAGTGCTTGCTGACAGGAGCCAGATATAAGTGTCTCCTGAAAGACTCTGCCAGAGCCCTACTGATACAGATGAGGATGCTTGCAGCTAACCATTGGACTGAACAAGGGGACTCAAATGAAGAAGTTAGAGAAAAGACTGAAGGAACTGAAGGGGTTTGCAACCCCATAGGAAGAACAACAATATCAATCAACCAGACCCCACCAGTGCTCTCAGGGACTAAACCACCATCCAAAGAGTACACATGGAGGGACCCATGACTCCAACCACATATATAGCAGAGGATGGCATTGTCCAGTATCAATAGGAGGAAAAGCCTTTGGTCCTGTGAAGGCTTGTTTCCCCAAGGTAGGGTAATGCCATGGCATTGAGGTGGGAGTTGGAACATCCTCATAGAAGCAGGGGGAGGGAGGATTGGTATGGGAGAGGTGGGAAAGGGGATAGCATTTGAAATGTAAATACATAAAATATCCAAGAAAAATAAAATTAAAAAATAAATTAACATCATAAGCAGATGTCCATCCCTCAACTGGGGGAAAGACCAAAGTGTGGATGCTTCCGTCCTACATAGAAGTGAGGTGGAGGAACGAATGCTGAATAGTCCTGAATAAAATCACTCTCTGAGAATGCAACCTTCCCACTTGTTCCAAAAGGAACCTGTTCCAAGGGCTGTGAGGAAGATGGAGGGTTTTCAGACAGTCAGAGAACGCTGTGTCTTCTACCACTCCTGATTTATTCAAAACAGCTTTGCTGAGGTTTTTGGTGCATAAGTGTGCATGTGTGCTTATATTGTGTGTGTATGTGTATGTGTCCTTTGTGTGTTCATGTGTGTGTGTGTGTGTGTGTGTGTGTGTGTGTTTGCACGTGTGCACATGCACGTGCATCTGCATGTGTATGCTTGGATGTGGGCACGGGCATGTGTGTGTGTGTGCATAAATGTGTGTGTGCACATACAATCACATATTTAGTATGTATTGTATGAGATATAATTCATGCTTGACAAGATCTTGTAAGATAAAATGGTTCTGCATTATCTCTACCCCAGAAATTGTTGGAGCTAAAGCATTTCCTCCTGGTTCTTTTACTTCCTTTTCCTTCCTCTCCTTCCTCTATCTTTCCCTCCTAGTCTTCTGCCTTACTTCTTCTTTACTTCCCTCCTTCTTTCTCCTCTTTCCTCCTCCCTTCCGTCCTCCTTTCTTCTCCCTTCTTTCTCTCCCCCTTCTCCTTTCCCCTCACTTTCCTCTGCCATCTCTACTCACTGTTGTCTTCTGAATGCTCTAAGCCAGCAGTTCTCAACCTTCCTAATGCTCTGCCCCTTTAATACAGTTCCTCATGCTGTGATGACCCCCAACCATAAAATTATTTTGTTGCTACTTCATAACTGTAATCTTGCTATTGTTATGAAATGTAATGTAAATATTTTAGGAGATAGTTGGGAGAGTTGTGACCCACAGCTTGAGAACCACTGCTGTATGCTCTCAGTTTAGGGTTCTTTGTTGAATGGATGGAAAGTTATTTCAACATTTTGGACTTCTCTTGGACAGAGACCTACAAATTTGTGCATCTTACAAAGACTTTGGGCAAGACTCTTCCTTTATAGATCATTTCTTTTTATTCTAAATCAAGTTAATTAAACTAATAGTGACACTGTTTCTTTGTGTTCACAGCTAATGGTGTGGCAGACGTAGCTAGACGTGATGTTGTTAATGTTTGTTTCTACTTGTAAATTTTTATTTTTTATTTAAAAGTTACTAGTGCTGTATGATAATTGTTTTATTTTTGGTAATTTTATGTACCGTAATGTATGGTAGTTTGAATGAATATTGTCGCCTGTAGGTTTATCCGGTTGAGCACTGGGCCCCCAGCTGGTAGAGGGGTTACAGAACCTTTAGGAGATACAGCCTTGCTAGAGGAAGAGCATAATTGGGGGTGAGCTCTGCGAGCTCACAGGTCATCTCCTTTCCAGCTCTAATCTATGCCTACTGGGTGCAATTAACATGCCTTCAGCTGGCTTGCTGCTCAGGCTGCCTGCCACAGTGTCTTCCTCACCATTAAGGCATTCCCCCTTCGGGAATACAAGCTAAAGGGAACTCTTCCTTCTATATTTTATCCTAGCCATTGGAAAGTGACCAATAAAATATGTAGAAATCACCTCTTATTCTTTTAATTGCATAAAGAAACTCTCTAATATTTATACCCACTATAAAACATCTATGTGTTCCTGGAAATTTATAATCCTCTAAAGTATATTTTATTCATTGTTTGAATTGCAATGTACTAGTACTGGTTGATAATTTGAACAAATGTGTGGGGGAACTTCTTAGTAAACTATTTAAGAAAATAAACTCTATCCAAGTCCTTCTAGGGTGTTCTGCAATGTTAATGTGCTCCTCCAATTCCAGTGCTTTAAACGGTTCCTCTCTATTGAGTAACAGAGGTTTAAGAGAGTCTTGAATTGAAACACAGACTACGGCTGTCTTTTCAACCTCAAAACAGTAGTATTTTGTATTCTCTTTCTGTACTCTATTTTATTCTTACTTAAAGCAGTGAGCTTTAAGTAAGAATGCACAGAGTAAATAGAGTTAAAATATTTATTTTGCTTATTATTAGTGTGTGTGTACATGTGTGGGTGGTCCCACATATGGGTGCCATGGTGTACACATGGAAGGTAGAAGACAAATTTTGAGAGTCAGGGCTTCCCTCCTACCATGTAGATGAGTGTCAAACTCAGATCACCCATTTTGTATAGCAGCACGTCTACCCACCGAGCCACTCAGTCATCCCTCAAAGTAGTTGCTTTGAAATATCCCTTTGATGGTTGGGTCTCAGGCTGCTCCGTCAGTACTGCAGTTTCCTTGGTTGAGTGTATACAACTACTATCAGACAAATTTGTCCAATTCCTAAGTTAGTCATAATGCAGCAGCATTTTGAAAACTTTCTACCTCACTCATATGTATTTAGTTAACTGTTTTATTCTTAGGCTTTTAAAAGGGAAATATTTTTATGATAAACACACTTTGAGACCTTGCTATAGGCCATGTACTCAATTCTGAGCTGAAAGCTCTTGTATTTTAAAATGCTCTTGATTCAGCCAATAAGGTAGACATTATACTATTTTAAAAGTAGCGAAACTGAGGCTCAAAGGGATAACTAACATAACCCCCAAAGTCCCACACTTAGTAAACACTCAAGCCAAGTAGGAGAACAGATGCTTTCTCATCTCATCTCACCCTTCTTGTCTGCATACAGTAACAGAATGGTCCCTGGCTGCTATGGACTCAGACTCGTGTGGTCAATTAGCCTCACCCACCCTGGGTCTTCCAAGTCTTTTCTCTGAGCACTGGAGATGCCCCAGTCCATGTGACTTCAGCTTCTCCTAGACTTCTCTGCTGAACTCCGAAGTTAGTCACAAGAACAGCCTGTGGGATAGACCCAGTGTGATGTCACTTTGGGGCCTTCTTTCCTTTGGCACATCCTGGGATTGTGTTCAATCCACTAATCAGAACTTCGTCAATTCGCACGAGGGCAGGGCTTACATTTGAGTTTGCTTCCCGCACATTATTGCCTTTCCCACGTTCTGTATATAGCCCAGTGTTCCTCGGTCCTTTATTGATGTCTGTGTGTGACACTCTTTTCCTAAGTTGGCATCATAACCTTTGCTCTGACATGCTTGAAGACATAACAGCAGCATTCTGTAATTGATCCACAGATGTGTTGGGGGAGAGGTTCTCCACCCATATCTTAATTTTATTTCTCTCTTCTGGTGTTTTGGTGAACTTGTTTATTGGAAATTGTCAGAGAACCGAGCAGAACAGCTGCTGTTGATTGCAGCACACATGGGGATAGTAGCTATGTCAGATGGTGCAATCTCGAATTCCACATGCATAAGCTGGTAGAGGACTGCTGCCTATCTTGATAGAACTGGGGAGCTGCCACACACACACACACATTCTGGGTCAACTCCTCTCTTTCCTTAACTTTGCCTCTTCTGCTGATACCTGCCTCCCAGGCAAATCTACTCAAGTTTTTCTGTGTAATCTTTTTGATCCCATCTTAATGATTTGCTCCAGTAGACCCTTGCTCAAGAACAACGCAGGCTTTTTCTTTCTGTCCCTTTCTCTGTGTGCCCCTCCTTCCACCACCCCTCTCTGTCATGTGATTGATCTTTGCTTAAACATCTCTTATCCACACATTTGCTTTATCTGACAAAGTGAAAAAGAATAAGTGTGTTTCATTGATTAACCAACAGCAACAAAATTCCTTTAAAGTCTCTGATGGTTGGAGTAAGAATGGCCCCAAAAGCTCAAACATTTGAATGCTTAGTCACCTGGCAGTTGAACTGTTTGAAAGGATTAGAAGAATTAGGAGGTGTGCCCTTGTTGAAGAAAATGTGTCACTGGGGTGGGCTTTGTGGTTTCAAAAGTCCATGTCAAGCCCAGCATCTCACTTTCTGCCTGGAGACTAGGATGTAGCACTCAGCCACCTCTCCAGAACCTTGCCTGTCTGCATGCATGCTGCCTTGATGATAATGGAATAAACCTCTGAAAACTGTTAGCAAGCCTCTGATTAAGTGCTTTCTTTAATAAAAGTTGCCATGGTCAGAACGTCTCTTCACAGCAATAGAGCAGTAACTAAGACAAGGTCATAAATTATTTCTCTAATTACAAAACAAACCCTGTATGTTAGTAAAATACCACAAATGGCATCAACTTGGTTTATAATCTAATTTGTATTCCAGAGATTATGGTCTATGGAAACCTCAAGAGGCAAGCACTTGGTGATAAACATTTGGGTAACTAGGAAAGAGGCTGGTATAAAGGTTCCATGTTTTTAGTTTTATATCTACCATTAGATCTTTAGGATGTTGGGATTTCATTTGTATTTTGGTATACTCTTAACTTATGGAAACCTGGACCACATCAGTTATTAGGACATGCCTTGATTACATATTGCAACCTGATTTTAGCATCTTGTTTAGAAATAAATGCTAACTTACTGAGGTGTCCTTCATATCAGTGAAATCTACTAGATGGTTTATTTATACCCCTTACAAACAAATAAGCAAACAACAAAATATCCAGTTAGCAAGATCACTGACGTAGTCTTGATGATCTGTGTTTATTTCCCTTTATTGAATCTATGCACCATAAACTTTCATTTGTTTATATTAGTTCCTGCTTCACCTAGATGAGGAGAAATTGGGGGTGGGGGGCTAGTCACCAGGTTGGAAAAAGAATGGGGAAGTGCTGTGTAGGACAGCATGATGCTATCACAGATTATGAATGACAGGGTCCAAAAGGAGGAGTGGGTCAGGGGGTGGGCTGATTCCGCAAATTCCCCTAATCAGTTCTGTCTCCATATTTGAAACACACACACACACACACACACACACACACACACACACACACACACACACACACAGAGAGAGAGAGAGAGAGAGAGAGAGAGAGAGAGAGAGAAAGAGAGAGATGGTCACAGTTGAGATAATAAACTCATTACCTTTTAATGGGTGGGAGAACACATGCAATTTACCCTCAGCAAATTTTATCTATAAAATATGCTATTATTCACTATAATCACATTATCTACATTAGATAAACAGAATTAAATTCATCGTATGGATAGGATTTTATGCCTTCTGAGCACTATCTTCTCTTGATGGAAAAGGCTCTTAGTCACACCATATTCCCCAAAAGAGAAGAAAATGGTGGTATGAAGGAGAAATTTGGCTCACCCTGTTTATCCAACTAAATCATGAAGAGATGCAAAGCACAAGTATCTGACTTTTATCTGGGGAAAATGGGTCTGGGGGCTTTTGATGGGAAACAGAAGCAAAAAAAACAAAAAAACAAAAAAAAAACCTAAAGATCACACCACTGAAAAAGGATCTGAATACCAGCAGAGGACACACAAACCTGGTGACTCAAACCAGTGTCTACCCTTGAAGGGTGGGTGCCATGGATACATTTAGTTATCCATGCAGCTGCATTCAGTACTATGCATCATGTGTGACATGATGGCTAAGAGGAAGTGTTCTCATGCTGATTACAATCTAGCTGGATCTTTTACCTGTTGCAGATATGCAAATTGACTATGCAATGATATGCAAACGAGGGAGCCTTATCATATACCGCTTGTGCTCTGACAGTCTGAGCCCCGTGTTACTCAGCGTGGGATGAAAGTTTCACTTCTTCTGATGATTGAGAACCTTAGAGAAACATTTTTCAGGCTGTTGTGATTCTCCCTTGTGTGGCAAAGAAAGGTTCAACTGTTGCCCAGTGGCTCAACCTAGTGACACAAAGAAGTACTCTTGCAAGTTCTAATAAAAGTGATAAAATAAATCTCTTAATGTGAGCTTCAGTCTTGAAGTTGCAATTCTGTTACTAATATGTTCAACTAACTAAGACATTCCTGAAAATGATGTGAGATGAAAAGCAGTGCATAGCTCAGGGCAGATGATGAGGCTATTCCTCTGGTGTGCAGGAGCTCGACAACAAATTCAACAGCAATACAGATCTGGGTGGCTTGTTGATTTCCCGTGAAAACCTGTGATGATGTATCTGAAACTCAGTAAGCTGCATTTGACTGATGTTAATAGCACTGCTTTTAAATTAGGAATCCCAAGGGTTTCTAGTTAAGTTACCAGAGTTTCCTGAGCATTCTGGAACACTGTAGAATGGTGCTCAGAAAATCTGCCTTTACTGTGCTGGAAACCCAGTGACCCAATCAACTTGTGCTGCATTTGTTACGATGTGTGAGTCAGTACAAAGCAGACTACCAGTAGAGTCCCGTGTCCTGTTCATGGTGCCATATGCCAACAGAAGCAATGAAAGTAGCATGCAGAACAAGTTCACCCAGGGGCGAGCCTGGAAAGAGAATTTTACGATTGAGCGAATATTGCATGTTTCCTCCTGAGGAATTTGGACACTGGCTTGGGAAAGATGGAGAAATTGAAGGGAGAGGTATCACAAGCAGCCGACTCCTGGCTTTGTTTCTAAGGCTGTATAATGAAAGTCTGGGAGCCTTCGGAAGGCTCTGTTATTAGAAAACAAATGAAGAATTCTTCATAAGTCCACAGTATCCCTACAAAACATTATTTTCTCCAGACATAGACATTCCAGAAGAATTTGGGATGCCATTACATGACATTTGCAGATGTGACTAGAGGAAGTCAACCTGCTTTCAGGACAAAGGATGCAGATGGTCCCAGCTGAGTATGTAGACTACTGCTAGAAGCTCCAGGCAGGAAGCTGGAGGCACACACTTCTTTTGTCTGAACCATAGTTCCATCACTCTAAAAGTAGCAATATGCTTTTCGCAATGCAAACATTTTGATGAGTAATCAACACTTTGTATGTCAACAGGCTTTTAGAATGCTTGACACATAGAAAGCACTCATCTTAGTAATGTGTGGGCTTCCTTCTGGTTTGTGAGCCAGTCTACAGTCTCATAAAGAGGTATAGAGAATAGGCTTCTTTGCTATCCCCTGCTAGTTCTTACTTTCCTATTGTGTGCTGTGCTCCTGCCAAATCCAGCATTTATTGCTTTTGAGTATCCTACCTTCAAAGAAGTGACCAGGGGGTTCTGAAGACAATGTGAAGAGCACTCAGGTCATGGTCAATATTCTCACCATAAAGTTGATAATGAGCTCAATTGAAGACAATTCTATTTGCTTTGTCTCCAGACCTGGAAAAGCAGATAACGCTTCACTGTCTACAGGGACATCAGTATTTATGTTTTGGTTTTGCTATGAAGTTTCACAAAGGGGTCAATGCACAGTTCTGCACAAAAAGCTCTATTTAACTTTTGTCCTGACTTCCTTCCATCATATGCACTGAAAACTTGCATTAGGGCAGAACTTGCCTTAGGCACAGCATTTATACTTAGAGAAATCAGTTCACCTCTCAAGGCCTCAGAGTTCTTGTTATTGAAATAGGAATGCTAATTAGACAATCTTCAAAAACCCTTTCTAGTCATAAAAATAGCAGGGTTATAGACAAGACAACGGCACTAATACTTTCTCAGAATAAAGAATAATTATCCAAAGACTGCAAATTCTAAGGAGTTGTGGGAACACATGCATTGGGAACTAATATGGGAAAATAAATGTTATTAACTTCAGTTAAAAAAAACATTCCAAACTTGGAATTTAAAAAAGAGCCTGTGTGTATCTGCATGTGTGTGTATGTACGTGTGTGTGTGTGTGTGTGTGTGTGTGTGTGTGTGTGTGTGATACTTAGGGATCAGCAATATTCAGTGTTATGGGAGTTGCAGATGTGTGTAAAGCAGGGCAGGGCATGAAGCTAAAGAAGTAGGGAGGTGCTCAGACTTTGAAGTTTAATGTGTATCTTAGGAATGATAGACTGCCTAGACATATTTACTAAATAACTGGGGTCTGGAGTCACATGGGTGACTATGCAATGTTCTACTTCTTCTCAGTCTTCTTTCCATCAATGTGACCTGTGAACTTGAATTAGGGCAGAACTTGCATTGGGCACAACACTTGGAACTTCGCTTGAGCTTGCCGAGCATCTCTCATCTACCAGACTCTATGATCCAGACTCTGAAGGATGCAACTATTGCCTAATTCCCCATAAAGACAGTGCTGCTTAGGCTGTTTGATTTGTCAGGTAGCCACATAAGATCACATGGTACTATTTACAGGAAACTCAGGTAGGCTTATGACAGGCTGCCTCACTCTAGCTTTCTGAGAATGTTAATGTATGTATGTATGTATGTATGTATGTATGTATGTATGTATGTATTTGTGTATCTATGTATCTATCTATGTATCTATGTATCTATCTATCTATCTATCTATCTATCTATCCATCAATCTTATCATTTCTTCTCATTCTCCTTCCTTCCTTTTTCCTTTCCTGCTTTCCTTCTTCCCTTCCTCCCTTCCTTCATGTGTGTGCAGGGCAGGTGGGTATGCAGACCACAACATAGCATAGATGTCAGAGGACAACTTAGGAGTCAGCTTTCTCATTTCATTTACACATCCATGGAGCAGAACTTACTTCCACCCACTCAAGTAACCAACCTTTCAAGCAAATATTTTATGAAAAATAAACTAAAATATTCCCTCATTGCTGGCACCCCCAGTCATCCCAATTGATCCTCTAGGATCCTCCTATTTAGGCGGAAGAAAAGAACCAACCACTTCTTCACCACAAGTGGCCATAAGAAAGCAAGTAGTCGACAGACCGGATAAACAGTTCTCTGCACCCAAATCCCGTGGGAGGGAGAGCTGAACCTTCAGAGAGGCAGACAAGCCTGGGAAACCAGAAGAGACTGCTCTCTGTACATACATCTCGGACGCCAGAGGAAAACACCAAAGGCCATCTGGAACCCTGGTGCACTGAAGCTCCCGGAAGGGGCAGCACAGGTCTTCCTGTGAGCCCGTGGGCAGCACCCCACGAGCGAACTTGAGCCTCGGGACCACAGGTAAGACCAACTTGTCTGCTGCAAGAGAGCTGCCTGGTGAGATCGGGACACACAGAGGCAGAGTTCATCTAGGACCGGGCACGTCCTGTGTTTGCCGGAGGTCCCACGCCCGAGGATCCCGGCCCGCAGCAGCTCTCTGCTCCCAGACCCCGTGGGAAAGAGACCTCACCACCTGGTCAGGTGGGCACTCCTGAGGCTGCAGAGCGGAAGAGACCACCAACACTGCCCACCCCTGCCCACATCCCTGGCCCAAGAGGAAACTGTATAAGGCCTCTGGGCTCCCGTGGGGGAGGGCCCAGGAGCGGCAGGACCCCTGCCTGAGACACCGCCGGAACCTGAGGGAAACAGACCGGATAAAGAGTTCTCTGCACCCAAATCCCGTGGGAGGGAGAGCTAAACCTTCAGAGAGGCAGACAAGCCTGGGAAACCAGAAGAGACTGCTCTCTGTACATACATCTCGGACGCCAGAGGAAAACACCAAACACCATCTGGAACCCTGGTGCACTGAAGCTCCCGGAAGGGGCAGCGCATATCTTCCTGGTTGCTGCCACTGCAGAGAGCCCTTGGGCAGCACCCCGCCTGGTGAACTCAAGACACAGGCCCACAGGAACAGCTGAAGACCCGTAGAGAGGAAAAACTACACACCCAAAAGCAGAACACTCTGTCCCCATAACTGACTGAAAGAGAGGAAAACAGGTCTACAGCACTCCTGACACACAGGCTTATAGGACAGTCTAGCCACTGTCAGAAATAGCAGAACAAAGTAACACTAGAGATAATCTGATGGCGAGAGGCAAGCGCAGGAACCCAAGCAACAGAAACAAAGACTACATGGCATCATCGGAGCCCAATTCTCCCACCAAAACAAAGATGGAATATCCAAACACACCAGAAAAGCAAGATCTAGTTTCAAAATCATATTTGATCATGATGCTGGAGGACTTCAAGAAAGACGTGAAGAACTCCCTTAGAGAACAAGTAGAAGCCTACAGAGAGGAATCGCAAAAATCCCTGAAAGAATTCCAGGAAAACACAATCAAACAGTTGAAGGAATTAAAAATGGAAATAGAAGCAATCAAGGAAGAACACATGGAAACAACCCTGGACATAGAAAATCAAAGGAAGAGACAAGGAGCTGTAGATACAAGCTTCACCAACAGAATACAAGAGATGGAAGAGAGAATCTCAGGAGCAGAAGATTCCATAGAAATCATTGACTCAACTGTCAAAGATAATGTAAAGCGGAAAAAGCTACTGGTCCAAAACATACAGGAAATCCAGGACTCAATGAGAAGATCAAACCTAAGGATAATAGGTATAGAAGAGAGTGAAGACTCCCAGCTCAAAGGACCAGTAAATATCTTCAACAAAATCATAGAAGAAAACTTTCCTAACCTAAAAAAAGAGATACCCATAGACATACAAGAAGCCTACAGAACTCCAAATAGATTGGACCAGAAAAGAAACACCTCCCGTCACATAATAGTCAAAACACCAAACGCACAAAATAAAGAAAGAATATTAAAAGCAGTAAGAGAAAAAGGTCAAGTAACATATAAAGGCAGACCTATCAGAATCACACCAGACTTCTCGCCAGAAACTATGAAGGCCAGAAGATCCTGGACTGATGTCATACAGACCCTAAGAGAACATAAATGCTAGCACGGGTTACTGTATCCAGCAAAACTCTCAATTAACAAAGATGGAGAAACCAAGATATTCCATGACAAAACCAAATTTACACAATATCTTTCTACAAATCCAGCACTACAAAGGATAATAAATGGTAAAGCCCAACATAAGGAGGCAAGCTATACCCTAGAAGAAGCAAGAAACTAATCGTCTTGGCAACAAAACAAAGAGAATGAAAGCACACAAACATAACCTCACATCCAAATATGAATATAAAGGGAAGCAATAATCACTATTCCTTAATATCTCTCAACATCAATGGCCTTAACTTCCCAATAAAAAGACATAGATTAACAAACTGGATACGCAACGAGGACCCTGCATTCTGCTGCCTACAGGAAACACACCTCAGAGACAAAGACAGACATTACCTCAGAGTGAAAGGCTGGAAAACAATTTTCCAAGCAAATGGTCAGAAGAAGCAAGCTGGAGTAGCCATTCTAATATCAAATAAAATCAATTTTCAACTAAAAGTCATCAAAAAAGATAAGGAAGGACACTTCATATTTGTCAAAGGAAAAATCCACCAAGATGAACTCTCAATCCTAAATATCTATGCCCCAAATACAAGGGCACCTACATACGTAAAAGAAACCTTACTAAAGCTCAAAACACACATTGCACCTCACACAATAATAGTGGGAGATTTCAACACACCACTCTCATCAATGGACAGATCATGGAAACAGAAATTGAACAGAGATGTAGACTGACTAAGAGAAGTCATGAGCCAAATGGACTTAACGGATATTTATAGAACATTCTATTCTAAAGCAAAAGGATATACCTTCTTCTCAGCTCCTCATGGTACTTTCTCCAAAATTGACCATATAATTGGTCAAAAAACGGGCCTCAACAGGTACAGAAAGATAGAAATAATCCCATGCGTGCTATCGGACCACCATGGCCTAAAACTGGTCTTCAATAACAATCAAGGAAGAATGCCCACATATACTTGGAAATTGAACAATGCTCTACTCAATGATAACCTGGTCAAGGAAGAAATAAAGAAAGAAATTAAAAACTTTTTAGAATTTAATGAAAATGAAGGTACAACATACCCAAACTTATGGGACACAATGAAAGCTGTGCTAAGAGGAAAACTCATAGCGCTGAGTGCCTGCAGAAAGAAACAGGAAAGAGCATATGTCAGCAGCTTGACAGCACACCTAAAAGCTCTAGAACAAAAAGAAGCAAATACACCCAGGAGAAGTCGAAGGCAGGAAATAATCAAACTCAGAGCTGAAATCAACCAAGTAGAAACAAAAAGGACCATAGAAAGAATCAACAGAACCAAAAGTTGGTTCTTTGAGAAAATCAACAAGATAGATAAACCCTTAGCCAGACTAACGAGAGGACACAGAGAGTGTGTCCAAATTAACAAAATCAGAAATGAAAAGGGAGACATAACTACAGATTCAGAGGAAATTCAAAAAATCATCAGATCTTACTATAAAATCCTATATTCAACAAAACTTGAAAATCTTCAGGAAATGGACAATTTCCTAGACAGATACCAGGTACCGAAGTTAAATCAGGAACAGATAAACCAGTTAAACAACCCCATAACTCCTAAGGAAATAGAAGCAGTCATTAAAGGTCTCCCAACCAAAAAGAGCCCAGGTCCAGACGGGTTTAGTGCAGAATTCTATCAAACCTTCATAGAAGACCTCATACCAATATTATCCAAACTATTCCACAAAATTGATACAGATGGAGCACTACCGAATTCCTTCTATGAAGCCACAATTATTCTTATACCTAAACCACACAAAGACCCAACAAAGAAAGCGAACTTCAGACCAATTTCCCTTATGAATATCGATGCAAAAATACTCAATAAAATTCTGGCAAACCGAATCCAAGAGCACATCAAAACAATCATCCACCATGACCAAGTAGGCTTCATCCCAGGCATGCAGGGATGGTTTAATATACAGAAAACCATCAATGTGATCCATTATAAAGAAACTGAAAGAACAAAACCACATGATCATTTCATTAGATGCTGAGAAAGCATTTGACAAAATTCAACACCCCTTCATGATAAAAGTCCTGGAAAGAATAGGAATTCAAGGCCCATACCTGAACATAGTAAAAGCCATATACAGCAAACCAGTTGCTAACATTAAACTAAATGGAGAGAAACTTGAAGCAATCCCACTAAAATCAGGGACTAGACAAGGCTGCCCACTCTCTCCCTACTTATTCAATATAGTTCTTGAAGTTCTAGCCAGAGCAATCAGACAACAAAAGGAGGTCAAGGGGATACAGATCGGAAAAGAAGAAGTCAAAATATCACTATTTGCAGATGATATGATAGTATATTTAAGTGATCCCAAACGTTCCACCAGAGAACTACTAAAGCTGATAGACAACTTCAGCAAAGTGGCTGGGTATAAAATTAACTCAAATAAATCAGTTGCCTTCCTCTATACAAAAGAGAAACAAGTCGAGAAAGAAATTAGGGAAATGACACCCTTCATAATAGACCCAAATAATATAAAGTACCTCGTTGTGACTTTAATAAAGCAAGTAAAAGATCTGTACAATAAGAACTTCAAGACACTGAAGAAGGAAATTGAAGAAGACCTCAGAAGATGGAAAGATCTCCCATGCTCATGGATTGGCAGGATTAATATAGTAAAAATGGCCATTTTACCAAAAGCAATCTACAGATTCAATGCAATCCCCATCAAAATACCAATCCAATTCTTCAAAGAGTTAAACAGAACAATTTGCAAATTCATCTGGAATAACAAAAAACCCAGGATAGCTAAAGCTATCCTCAACAATAAAAGAACTTCAGGGGGAATCACTATCCCTGAACTCAAGCAGTATTACAGAGCAATAATGATAAAAACTGCATGGTATTGGTACAGAGACAGACAGATAGACCAATGGAATAGAATTGAAGACCCAGAAATGAACTCACACACCTATGGTCACTTGATTTTTGACAAAGGAGCCAAAACCATCAAATGGAAAAAAGATAGCATTTTCAGCAAATGGTGCTGGTTCAACTGGAGGTCAACATGTAGAAGAATGCAGATCGATCCATGCTTATCACCCTGTACAAAGCTTAAGTCCAAGTGGATCAAGGACCTCCACATCAAACCAGACACACTCAAACTAATAGAAGAAAAACTAGGGAAGCATCTGGAACACATGGGCACTGGAAAAAATTTCCTGATCAAAACACCAATGGCTTATGCTCTAAGATCAAGAATCGACAAATGGGATCTCATAAAACTGCAAAGCTTCTGTAAGGCAAAGGACACGGTGGTTAGGACAAAACGGCAACCAACAGATTGGGAAAAAATCTTTACCAATCCTACAACAGATAGAGGCCTTATATCCAAAATATACAAAGAACTCAAGAAGTTAGACCACAGAGAAACAAATAACCCTATTAAAAAATGGGGTTCAGAGCTAAACAAAGAATTCACAGCTGAGGAATGCCAAATGGCTGAGAAACACCTAAAGAAATGTTCAACATCTTTAGTCATAAGGGAAATGCAAATCAAAACAACCCTGAGATTTCACCTCACACCAGTGAGAATGGCTATGATCAAAAACTCAGGGGACAACAGATGCTGGCGAGGATGTGGAAAAAGAGGAACACTCCTCCATTGTTGGTGGGATTGCAAACTGGTACAACCATTCTGGAAATCAGTCTGGAGGTTCCTCAGAAAATTGGACATTGAACTGCCTGAGGATCCAGCTATACCTCTCTTGGGCATATACCCAAAAGATGCCCCAACATATAAAAAAGACACGTGCTCCACTATGTTCATTGCAGCCTTATTTATAATAGCCAGAAGCTGGAAAGAACCCAGATGCCCTTCAACAGAGGAATGGATACAGAAAATGTGGTACATCTACACAATGGAATATTACTCAGCTATCAAAAACAACGACTTTATGAAATTCGTAGGCAAATGGTTGGAACTGGAAAACATCATCCTGAGTGAGCTAACCCAATCACAGAAAGACATACATGGTATGCACTCATTGATAAGTGGCTATTAGCCCAAATGCTTGAATTACCCTAGATGCCTAGAACACATGAAACTCAAGACGGATGATCAAAATGTGAATGCTTCACTCCCTCTTTAAAAGGGGAACAAGAATACCCTTGGCAGGGAAGAGAGAGGCAAAGATTAAAACAGAGACTGAAGGGGTTGGGGATTTAGCTCAGTGGTAGAGCGCTTGCCTAGGAAGCGCAAGGCCCTGGGTTCGGTCCCCAGCTCCGAAAAAAAAAAAAAAAAAAAGAACCAAAAAAAAAAAAAAAAAAAAAGCTGTGGACTGTCATTAAAAAAAAAAAAAAAAAACAGAGACTGAAGGAACACCCATTCAGAGCCTGCCCCACATGTGGCCCATACATATACAGCCATCCAATTAGACAAGATGGATGAAGCAAAGAAGTGCAGACCGACAGGAGCTGGATGTAGATCGCTCCTGAGAGACACAGCCAGAATACAGCAAATACAGAGGCGAATGCCAGCAGCAAACCACTGAACTGAGAATAGGACCCCCGTTGAAGGAATCAGAGAAAGAACTGGAAGAGCTCGAAGGGGCTCGAGACCCCTTATGAACAACAATGCCAAGCAACCAGAGCTTCCAGGGACTAAGCCACTACCTAAAGACTATACATGGACTGACCCTGGACTCTGACCCCATAGGTAGCAATGAATATCCTAGTAAGAGCACCAGTGGAAGGGGAAGCCCTGGGTCCTGCTAAGACTGAACCCCCAGTGAACTAGACTGGTGGGGGGAGGGCGGCAATGGGGGGAGGGTCGGGAGGGGAGGGGAACACCCATAAGGAAGGGGAGGGGGGAGGGGGATGTTTGCCCGGATACCGGGAAAGGGAATAACACTCGAAATGTATATAAGAAATACTCAAGTTAATAAAAAAAAAAAAAAGTAAGCAAGTAGTCTCTCTTTGCAGGCTATTTCTCCTCAAGTCTCATGACCTTTCATTTCTAATGACTGGATGTGTCAGTTAGATGCCCATTGCCAAGGTTTCAAGTGAACTTCCAGAGGCCTAGGCTCTTGAAGTAAAGCTTTCTTTGATTGATTCTTTATGCTTCCAGCCTAAGTTTCAGGTCTTAACTGTTTGCTAAGGTTCTTAAACTGTCTTGAACATTCACGGTGTTTGAAACTATGCTGTGCCTTTTAGGAGGTGAAAATGCAGGAGACAGGTTTTGACCGAACTCTCTCTTTGGTCAGTATCCATTGCTTGGATTAAAAAAAAATCAAGAGGTTTGTCCAAGATAACATACTTGATATTGGATACTAGAACTATATCAGTTAAGATGCTTCCAGTTAGAAGAAACAGGAAACTCTTATTCTAAAGCATATTCCACAATAACAGAATGCATTATCTCATACCACAGGAATTCCAGAGCAGGGGCAGTCAGTCAATAAGCTGGGGACAGTCAAGAGCTACTTTTATTCTACTTAATTGCCAGATGTCAGCTTTGGCCTTGAACTTCATCTTTCATGCTGCCCCTATTCCCAACCACTGTAGCTGTGGCAAAAATCTTGGTATTTTATTGGCAATAAAGAATTCAATTATATCCTGTGCCTCAGGGTTTAGCCACATCTTGAACCTGGTCAACTCAATTACTAGGAAAATGCATCTGAATGTTGGTTAGTTTAAACCTACGTGCCGACCAAAGCATTAGATAGGGATTATTATGGTTTATGATTTTTAAAATCCACTTATGGAATATAGATGGTCAGTTATTCTGAGTCATAACTATTGGAAAGAGTGTAACATAGAAAACAGAAAAGAGGAATGGAAACTGAATAAGCAATATACAGTGACAGGGACCAAGGATAGCCTATATTTTACTTCTGTGATGAATGATTGCTATGAGTGGGGAGAAATATATTCTAGAAGAATAGAATGTTTAAGAGGGCACCACATTCAAAATAGATCTTTCGTCATTGCACTGTATTGTTAAATACAGATTCGAATGAATCTGGAGAGACAGGGCCATGTGTATGACATCACAGGTGGATATAGCAGCACATTTCAAGCTTGTGAAGTTGCCAGGGCAACAAAGTTCAATCATGATAGTTGCACAAGGTGAAAGCATAGAAAAATGACATTTTCTGCACTGTGAAAGGCAATTTAGATCAAAACAAAAGTTGTTAGAGAATATTTCAGATACTATGAGATAGAAGAGCCACAAAAATGCTGGCATATTAATGTGCGTTTTTTCACATTTATAAGTGAGTCAAAATGAAATCCTTACGTACTAGAACCTTCTATAACGGGTATGAGATGCTCATCTAAATTTTATTGCACTTCTTATCACAAAGCAATAGTCTGTTAGAGCTGGCGGATTTTTCCTCTGTCAAATTCTGCTCATGCCTTTCTCCTCTTTCATTCCAACCCTTTATTTTTTTCTGTGCTTGCCCTCCACAGGCAGGACAAATACAAACACTAAGTTTTTTAAAGATTGAACTTGCTTTCACCACCAAATATAACTTTGCTTCTTTTTAGTAGTGATAGAGTCAAATTTGATGATGGAATGAAAATAAAGCTTACAAAATGGTGTAAGCTGTATTTAAGAAGTTTAACTTACACTGTCATTTTAACAGCCGAGCTGTGACTTGGTACAACCATTCTGCCTGAAGGACTGACTACGCTCCTACTTGCCTTGGTCATCAAATGCCCAACATGCTCCCAAGGCTCAACAGACCATGCAGAAGGTGTCTCATTATCCAGGTCTTCAGAAGACAAATGATTTTGGAGTGAGTGACTTGAATGTGCTGGACACTGTTTTAGGTGCAAGGGTGAATGTGAGAGACAATGAAGATGAAGAGAAACGTTGTGGAAATTGACATCTCTCAAGCGACCTTTTTCTCATGTCTCTGTAAGGTCACTGCCAATGCCATTGTGCCTGTCAGGATAGAACACCTCCCCAGGGCAGGCTGCTCATCAGTACTACACCAGGAGGATACTTTTGGGCTCAGAGTTAAGATTCTAGAGTTCACACTGACCTCTAAAGCTTATAATTGCACCACAAAAAAAGAAACCTTCAGGGGTTGGGGATTTAGCTCAGTGGTAGAGCACTTGCCTAGCAAGCACAAGGCCCTGGGTTCGGTCCCCAGTTCCGAAAAAAAGAAAAGAGAAAAGAAAAAAAAAGAAACCTTCAGGTAGTTTTATGTTTGTAATATGACTTTCAATTAATGTTAGGTTTCTAAAAATGTTCATTATGGTCTAAATCTTATAGTGATTTATATGTTAAGAATTTAAGGGGTTGGGGATTTAGCTCAGTGGTAGAGCGTTTGCCTAGCAAGCGCAAGGCCCTGGGTTCGGTCCCTAGCTCAAAAAAAAAAAAAAAAAAAAAAAAAAAAAAAAAAAAAAAAAAAGAAAGAAAGAAAAGAAAAAAAAAAGAATTTAAACCAAAAGATTAAAGGAAAATGCATTTTAAGAAAAAACATCTGTAGATACTCAGTTTCCACCTACAATACTGAGAATGATATTGTTTGTACCTTACAAAAGAATGCTCCATAAAACGTTTTTATCTTTTAAAAGAGCAACCACTGCATATGTGTGTGGTGTAGGGAATTAGTTTAGTGCATGCGTAGAATGGAGAATAAGGCTGGGGTACCTAGTGCCTACAACTAACATTTGTGTTTGATGCTTTCAATAAGTTTCTCTCTCCATAAGCTGTGTAATGGGTTACTGAAATGTACAGTCATTCTATGTGCTGAACCCTGAAGTGACTCCTTTTGTGGAACCTGTTTTGGTACTTGGTACCCAGATTTTTTTTCTATACCCTACTCCACTATCTTTCTTATCCTCTAATAATCACTGTTACTCTCCTTTTCTTTTAGTTCGCCCTTTTTAGCTGCTGCTGCTGACAGACAGCATGTTTAGGTTTCTGTTTCTGAGGTGCTTCACTCAACATCGTGTCTTGGAGAACACTACGGACTCCACTTTACTACAATTGACAGGGTTTCATATTAATGTGTAGAAGAATATTCCACCCCCGCCCCCCTGTGTGTGTGTGTGTGTGTGTGTGTAAATTGTCTTTCTTTTTTCACTTTCAGTTTCTTTTATTCTTTTGCCATGAAGTAGCATATTCATAGCGCAGCTTGACCTGGAATGCACCATGTAGCCCAGAGGGTTCTTGAATGCACAGCAGTTCTCTTGGCTTAGTGCTGGAATTATAGGCATGAGGTACCTTTCGCATAACATTACTCATCCATAAACCAGTTAATAGCTTTATAAGCAGTACATCAATAAACATAAAATAACAAACAACACTTTGATAGGCTAATTTCATTGATTTTAGCAAAATCCTAGCTTTTATAATTCGCCTGAACAAGATGACAGGCCTCGACCATGGTGAAACACAAACGTTTTTAAAGTTTTTTTTTAAGGCTTCCCCCTCCATCATTTCCTCCCAGATTCTCCCCGTAGCCCACTTATCCAACTCCTCACATTCTTTCTCTCTCCCTCTAGAAAACAAATAAATAAACTAGAATTTTAAAAAAAGGAAAAACATGAGAAGCACACGCCTCATAAAAACACAAAATCAGAAACCATAATACACAAGCAAATGGTAAGTATGGTTAAATTGCCCAAACAAAGCAAAATGAAACACGTTCAAACCAACCTACAAAAATACTATTAAGCTCATTTTCATTTTGTGTTTGTCTTTTACTGCTGGGCATGGGGTGTGCCCTTAAGTGTGTTCTACATATCCAGTAAGACTTCACTGGAGAAAACCATTTTTTTTGGCAAGCATTGTTATTTGGAAAGACCTTTTTGGTTAGAGGTGGGAGCTTGTGTTTATTTATTTTCTCTTAGCACTGGGATCCTGTCTCAGTCAGAGTTTCTATGGCTGTGAAGAAACACATGACCACAGCAACTCTTATAAAGGAAAATATTTAATTGGGGATGGCTTACAGTTTGGAGGTCTATTCCATTATCATTGCAGGAAGCACGGCAGCATGCAGGCAGACACGGTTCTTGGATAGGTAGTTGAGAGTTAGTTCACTTGATGGTGCAAATTGTCTAGTTGGGGCTTTGTTTGCCCTGTTACTTGAGGGCTCTGTTTAGCTTTCTTTTATATATGTACACATTTTAAGAATCATTTGATAAGAGAAGATTCAAGATCAGATACAGTGCCCAGACCTCAGACTAAGTAGCCTGAGAGACCCACGGAGGCTTTGAGGGGAGAGGCAGCGCCAGAAGATGAACCAGCAGAGTGCACAATAACCTCCCGAACAACTTACAAAAGAGGAAGGTCTTCTGGGAACCTTTTAAAAGTGGTTTAATGAATTGGAAAGAAAAGATGGCAGAACTAAAGATGCAGTAGCAGCAAAGGCATGGGAACATGGCCATGGTGGACAAAGGAGCTTGTTATTGCTGAATAGGGCTGGTCCCGGGGCCACTGAGAGGCTCAGGCTGCTGCCATGTGTCCTGCTAGGTGGATGAGAGCACTTCCCTCGGGCTGCAACATGATGTCATGCCCCGGGTACTGGCCGGGTAGCAGTGCCAAGGGTGATGTACAGCAGTCTGGAGCGCGAGAAGTTCCTGCTGCAGCCCACCCCTCCTTCCTGCCACTATCATTCTGACTCTTAGCAACGACAAGATACAGTAGTCTTTACCTCAACTCATGGTTCATTCCCTGGATTAAATCTCCAAAGACTTCCGTGGTCTATGCTACCTCAGGAGGCCATGATGATGTCTGTGGTTTGTGGGCAGCCTAAAACCATGTTGATGTTCATGCAAACCATGCTGTTGTCTACAATCCGTGCTGCCCCCAGAAGGCTAAGATCTTTGATGCCACAGACTGCTATGGATAAAGAAGCTTCCTTTGTAGTGCTATCATTTACTGCATGCTCATAACTGAGAATGAGAAACTTTGGAGGTTTCCATGACAACCTCTCCTCACCTCACAAGAAGAGAAGGAAAGAAAGAAAGAAAGGAAAGAAAGAAAAAAGTAGAAAGAAAGAAAAGGAGAAGGAAGAGAAGGAGAAGGAGAAGAAGGAGAAGGAGAAGAAGAAGGAGAAGGGAAAAAAGAAGTCCGATCCATACAGATGTCTATTGAAGAGAGTCTTTAAACATTGTGATAAAGATGCTGAAATGTAGTTCTTCATAGCTGATGACTTCTGATAGGGAGATGCAGAAAGTTTCCTTTTTTTAAGGAGCTAACCACTGGGAGTTGACCATTCTCCAATTAGTACATAGGTGACACAAATTACATTTGGTGGGTTTTGTTTTGTTTTTGTAGAGGGCTGTGCTAGAGGGTGTGTGATGGACGAGGGAAGCAAGTGTGACTGGGGTATGTATCAAATTCCAAATAAATAAATGATAAATTATTCCATAATAATAATAATAAACAATAAATACTATAAGAAAGGAGAGAGAGTTGTCTACAATAGTAGGTTTCCAAATTTTTTCTCATGTGTGCCTGATTGTTAGTTATCCCTCTCATATTCCCTTTCTTATCCCTCTCTTTACTGCCCCTCTCCATTTAATTCTCTCACTCTAACCTCCCTAACACCAGTCTCTATGTAACTATTTAATTCCACTTCCCCGTCCTTGGAAGATGTTCCCCTTCCCCTCTTCCCTTACCCTATGCCTAACCTCTGTAGTTATATAGATTGTAGCATGCCTGTCAAAGGCTTCAATGCTAACATCCACATATAAACAAACACTATATTTATCTTTGGGCTCTAGTCTGCCTCACTCAGGACAATCCTTCCCCCACCTTCATCCATTTACTTCTCAATTTCATGATTTCCTTCTTATGACACCCGAATAATATTCCATTGTGTAAATGTACAGCATTTTCCTATCTAGTTATCTGTTGATGGACAACTAGGTTGTTTCTTATTTCTGGCAATTATGGATAGGGATGGAATGAACAAGGATGTGCACATGTCTCTAAAGTAAGAGGAAGTTTGGATATACACCCAACAGTAGCATAGCTGGATCTTGAAGTAAATTTACTCCCAGCAACTCATGGCAATGTCACACTGATTTACATAGTGGTTGTACAAGTTTGCATTCCCACCAGCAATGAATAAGTGTTCTTTCCCCAGATCCCACCCAGCATGAGCTGTCATTTGTTTTATTTATCTTTGGCTATTCTGACTGGCGTGAGGTGAAATCTTGAAGTAGTTTTGATTTGCATTTCCTTCATGACTAAGGATGTTAAACATTCCTTCAAGTGCTTCTCAACCATTTGCGCTTCAACTTATGAGAACTCTTTGTGTAGTAATGTTCTCCATATTAGTTGTTTTCTTACTGTTCAATAGTTTGAGTTCTTTATATATTTTAGGGATTAACCCTTTATTGGATGTGTAATTGGTCTTTTCCAATTCTGTAGGCTTCAATTTTGTCCAAATGATGGTGTCCTTTGCTATACAGGAATTTTTCAGCTTATGAGGTCCCATTAACTAATTTTTGGCTTTAGTTCCCATGCTATTGGTGCCCTGTTCAGAAAGTTTTCCCCTGTGTCAGTCAACTCAAACTAGATCCACATTCTCTTCTATCAGATTCAGGGTATCAAGCCTTGTAGAGGTTCTTCATTTATTTGGACTTGAGTTTTATGTAGGGTTATAAATATAGATTCATTACCATTCTTCTGCATGCAGACTTCCAGTTTGACCAGCACCACTTGTTGAAGATGCTGCCATTTTTCCATTGTGTATTTCTTGCTTATTTATCAAAAATTAGAAATCCATAGGTGTTTGGACTTAATGTCTAGGTTTTCCATTTAATTCCACTGATCAAGATTTCTGTTTTTATGCCAGTACCATTCTGTTTTTATTATTATAGATGATGCGTAGTACAACTTGAAAATGTGGTTGGTAAAAACTCTAGCAATTCTTTTGTTCAGATTACCTTTTTTGTTTGTTTGTTTGTTCATGTGTTTACATATGAAGTGGAAAATTATCCTTTCAATGAGGAATTGTGCTGGAATTATGATGGGAATTGCATTGAATCTGTAGAATGCTTTTGTTAAGATGGCCATTTTCACCGTATTAGTTTTACTGATCCATGAACCTGGCTGATTGTCCCATCTTCTGATATCTTCTCCAATTTCTTTCTGCATTGCCTTTAAGTTTTCATTGTACAAGTCTTCAAGTTACTTGGTTAGAATTATCCCAAATCATTATTTTGAAGTATTATTTCCATAATTTGATTTCTTTTTCAGTCTGTTTGTCATTTATAAATGAGAAGGCCATGGATTTTTGGAAAACAAACTCTTGACTACTCCCAAAACCAAGAAACCAAACATTTAAACATCTTTTCATGTTTTTCATAGATGATAGTGTTAAATTAATTAAACCGATGGTCATTGAAGTAAGAACAGAACTTTAGCTCTGCTTCTAAAAAACCGCCTCCAAGGGATCTTTGCAGAAGAAGGCTTGGCAAAACTGTAAGAGCCAAAAGGACAGGAAGTTTGCTGTGAGACTGTGCCTCCCGAGAATGTCAGAGGAGCTACATCAACATGGCCACCTAAACAGGTCCCAAACAACGACAAAACCGGTAGTCATGTTAATGTGGAGGGGAGAAGCCTCCTGAGGCCTAAGCCCTAGACAAAGAATTATAGGCAAACGGAAGGTGCCAAGATAGGGAGAGACTACCTTACCCAGGAAAGGAGCTCCCAACTGATTATCCTGGATCAACTGGTCAGCCCTGAAAACACAAATACAACAACATTATACAGACTGAGCAGGTGGTATTTAGGTATTTACTAGTTTATGATATAATATAACATAATATAATTTAATATATATGTAAGTTTAGTAAAATATTATCTATAACAGATAATATAATGTATATGTGATGACAATTCAGAAAGAAGTCATGAATTTAAGAGAAAGTAAAGTGGGTGTATGGAAGGCATTGCAGGGAAGAAAGGAAAGGAGGAAAGACATAATTATAATTTCAAAAAAATAAAAGAAATTATTTTAAAAAATCAACTGCCTCTAAAATAAATAAAAAGAAACCAACCATTTTCCTACCTTCAAGAGACAAAGCCATCAACAGAACCAAATTAATAGATATTAGAAATATCTATGACTGACAGATAAAAATCAGCTACTATTGTTATTACTACTATTTTCTTATTATTATCTTAAATACTATGGAAAAATATGGGCAACATATATTAACAGTTTGGAATTCCTGAGTTAGAAAATCTGAAGAAAAAATTATCGTAATTCAAAATATTGAATTAAAATTATGGTGACAGTGGGCTATAATGATTTTTCCAGCAGAATTGATACCCTGGAGGAAATGGTCAGTGAACCTGAGGAAAATAACCAATCTGAAGAAGGAATAATGACAGTGCAGGTAGTGACACAAGAGCAAATGACCCAATGTGGGACTTGTACAAAAGAAGAAATCAGGCCGAAGGCCAGTAACAACCAAATTCTCCTCTCCCTGTAAAGATAGAGCAAATAGATTTTGGATGCCAGTTAGTACAGAGAAGATATAAACAACATAATCAGCAAGATTGACATAACTGACCTTATCAGACCTCTGCTCAGAATATACATTATTCTCAAATGCAATTACATGCCCACAAAGACGGAGCCTTTCGGGGCAGGGCATATGATACACATCAACAAATTTAAATGAATTGAAATAATAGAAATGCCTGTTTTCTCACTCACTGTGTTGAAATGGATTGGCTTAGAGATAATAGGAAAATGTTTTTAAAACCTGTACAGGTGGAAATTAAACATCACACATGTGGCTCAAAGAGAAAGAAGAAATTCAGATGATAGAATACTAACATGTGTGTGAGAATACAACTTATTTAGATATTTGTGGTACAACTAAAACACTACTAAAAGGGAAATCTGAGACATTACATGTATACAGGTTGTTGGAAAAGCCTCTGGTCAACCATCTAAGCTTCTGTCTTAAGGTACTAGGAAGAGAAGAGCACACATCCAAAGGTAATAGAAATATCGCTCATGGGCAAGAATCAGTGAAACACATGTAAGTTCATAGAGGATTTTGTAAAGTGAAAAGTTGATTCTTGGAGACGACTCCTAAGAACTTAGGCAGACAACAAGGAAGCCACGTATGAACTATTCTGGCATGAAGTGTAGTCATCTCTAATTTCTTCAGACATTAGAGGATCGATGTGAGCCAATGCTTATCAACAATGTAGTTTCCATGAGCTGGTTGTTTCAGGCACATGGTTGGTGAGTGACAACAATGTGACAAAATTAAGGATTTTTGTGGGAGATGAAACCATTCTTTCTTGACTGTCACACTGATTTAATCCACATCTTGATCATAATAACTATGTTCTCCTATATGCACTTGTTAAAAGGCTGGTTTTATTTCTGTATAAATTAGCACCTGCAGTTTGAGCCACTGTGACTGTTTGTAAATCATCTGTAACACATGTAATCATCACATTTAACCTTTGTACCTTTTCTGTAATTTAGTCATTAAAATACAGTGGAAATCAAAACAGTTACTGAAATTCTTGCCATGTGGATCAGAAGAGATGGCAGATATTTTACACAATTTCATGCAATGTGAAATGCTGAACTTACCCCAGGAATAGACAAAGCACATTCTGGGTAAAACTACTTAACTTGAGAAAAGAAGATAATAGTGTTTTAAATATATTACTTTTAACTTATTTTTGAAAGTTAACACCCGTGGGGAATTTTAATGAGAAGAGAAAAATTGAAAGGTAAAAATCAACAATACACTCCTTTTGGCTGGAATACCCATGACCATCTTATAAGGTGGCTTGTCTTTTGAAGAAAAGACCTCAAGACAAAGATGTGTGTACAACTTATGCCTTGTGTGTCTGACTGTGGAATATGTGTTACTGTTCATAAGAAACAAGGCTCAGAATCCTATGAGGAAATGACTAAAAGAAAATGTGTACGCTTCATCTACACCTTGTCACAGTGAGCTCGATAAAACCTTATGTGGGATCATAGAAAACTAGCTATTCAAAATTACAAAATTAGGATATACCTTGTCACATTCTACTTTTACAGGCGAAGATTCATGTTTTAAAATGTTTGGATTTTATTATTTATGTGTATGTATGTGTGTGTATTACTTTGCTAACTAGTGCATGCAGAGAAGAGGGTACTGGACCTCCTGAGACTTGAGTTCCAGAAAGTTGTGAACCACCATGTAGTTCTGAGAATCTAACGCAGGTCCTCTGCAAGAGAAACATGTGCTTCTAAAGGCTGGCCCATCTCTCTAGTGCCAAAATTCTCATTTTGAATGAGACATCGTCTTGTTGATATAACTTTACATTCTTAGCCAGGTCCAGAGACACCAAGGGACTTCAGAGGCTATTCCTGAATTCTGCGATCTCCTTCTTTCCCCCACAGCATTACAGTCACACCTCCTGCAAGGCACCATCTGTGCCTTTACGTTTTTATTTGGTTTTTATTTACTTTTACCTTGTAATATTTCCTCAAATATCTGTATTCTCATAATCTGTTTATCACTGAAACCCACAATCTTCTGTTGGAATTTCTACAGCTCACTCATTTATGAAATAGAAGGCAAATCTTCTGGCAGCAGTTTCCTTAAGAGGTTAGTTAAGGCATCCACTCTGAAACAAATGGGCCAGCACCCCCAACCCATAATGTGTTGAGAATATAACGCAATGCTTCTGCTTGGGTAAACTCTGAGCATAAAGACAGCCTCAGGGAAGTAAGAGCCCTTTAGGTAGGAAGCAGCAGATTCTGATCTTGTTCATCCTGTTCTCCTTTCAAAGCCTTGGGATTGTGTCATCATAGCTAGTACTTGCCTGGTCTTCTGTGGCACTCCACCTTAAACCTAATTTCTCTTATGAATGACAAACCTGTATAAAGAACCTGTAACATAACTTGTGAATGTTAAAATTGTTGATAAAAGCAGTAGAAGGGGAAAAAAAACAAGGCAGAATAAGCATTAAAAACAATTTTTCCTTTACTTTACCACTAGTAAAACCATGTCAGCACCTCATCCAGGGAGAGACATGGTGTTCTGTTGGGGTTCAGGAATTGTCTCCCAAACCACATGAACACTGATCCCAGTCAGACAGGGATAGTTTATTGAGCACCAGGACTTGTTGACCAGGGCCATGGTCCAGATTTGGGGTCTGAACCATGGCCCGAGTTAAGGTCCTACAGGGTATTTAGAACACCAAATCCACAAACATCTGTGCTAAGTTATTTCACCAATCAAGATTTAGGAATAGGTGATCTCCTTAGGAACATGTCTTAACTGTACATTTATCCTTTTTCCATTGGTTGGGGGTATTCAACTGTGGCAGGGGACTTGCCTTGTCTAACATTCGTGTCTTAACTTGTCTACTAGGATGGGACTTGTCTTGTAACATTCATCTCTAAACTTGTCAACCAGGATGTCAATTACCCATGGACATGTTTCTTTCTGCCAAGTAGGATGTCAGTTCCCAGGGAGGTCTTGGGAACTTAAACTTTACTCA
Source organism: Rattus norvegicus (assembly GCF_021556685.1). NCBI lineage: Eukaryota > Metazoa > Chordata > Mammalia > Rodentia > Muridae > Rattus > Rattus norvegicus. Next base: position 123,339,285 of record NC_141538.1, on the reverse strand, counting down.
TCCAGTACTCATAATGGAAGTCTTATTTCAACTAGTTTCTTATATTGGCACAGGTGTCTTTCTTATGTCGGGGTCTATCCCAGGGGTAGCGTATACCATAAGAGCTTATAAACAGGTGCAGGAAGTGATGTCGGGTGGTTGGTTCAGGTTCAAGCTTATTGTGGGTAAGTATACAAAACAGTTCTACTGACTTCTGTTGTGATTAGTTTCCAAGGGCACAGAACATATCAGGATATGTAATCAATCTTGACATTAGAAAGTTTCCTAGTAACGGCAGAAACATATGAGAAAGTTTCCTAATCATGGCAGGCTAGCCAGGTAACAGTTACCTAGGTCTCAGCATTTTACATAGACCTTAGCATTTAATCTAGGCCTTAACTTTCCATCCAGGCCCTAGCATTTCTTTAGGCAGTCCTGTCAGTCATCTACCAGGCACTGTTTTTGTCTTGTGTGGTTTGGGGTTGGGATGAGAAGCTACTAAATGACTATAGCTTCTAACGGTGAAGACCAATACTTTTTCTTCTTGTTGTAAGTGATACCATATGGTGGATCACAGGGTGTCCTGAATACAAACTGATAAGACAAAATCTCAGGTCACAAGGGTTGGAGGCAGCCATAGTCTATGAAATCAAAAGGTGTGTTTTAACTTTAAACAAAGCTCATAACCTTGTTTATGAGAGTCCCAAGAAGTTATAGTTTCACTGCTATTGAGTATTATGATAAAACTTTAAGAACTTCAAGTGTAAGGTATAGCCATGATTATTGCTACATTAACATTCTTGCCTGAAATATTGTAAGAAAAGAATATTGCCTTTACATAAGCAAGCTTCAGAGTAAATGTTAATTGTGTAGTTGTTAATTCTTAAACAAAAAGATACTTCAACTAGACTCTGGAATGAAACCTCCTTTCTCTTTCCACATCTTTTAATACTTCCTGACTCTCTCTCTTGTCCATATTCCCCCAACTCCCCAGGACTCTGGTCCCTTAGTTGTAAAAGTCAATGATGCCTGAAGATCCAACAGAACCTTCTTCACTGTTAAGCAGGGATGGGACCCTGTCTACCTAGGGATCTATAGTCTTGATTTGCAGGATCAAGGGAGAGGACAGTAGATGATTCCAGCTTGGAGACTGGAGGGTCCTCATTCTTCGGGAGTTCTTCATTCTCTAAGAATCTCCAGATTCTTTTGTCCCCTCCTTTCTGAAGCATCAGTGGGCTAAAGGAGGATCTTGCTTTTTGTTTATCTTGACCATGGCATTTATTAGAAGTCCAAGAAAAAGGAAAATCAATCGTCCACCCCCAAGACATGAGTAACTGAGGGAGATGTCCTTCCTAGCCTCCCCACTCACCCTGTGGCTTCATTTTTTTGGTATTTTTCTATACTTCTCCCTTCTTGCTCTTCTTCAACATGAACTTTTCTCAAAAAATGATCAGGAGCATAGGCGACTTCAAAAAGTTGTCTTTAAAACTTTTATCTCAACATGGGTGACAAGCTCACAGAGGCTGTATCATAAAGTCCCATCATTCTTTAAAACATGTTTCTTTTACTTGATACCTATTCAGCTGGGAGTGAATTAGCACAATCTTAGAATCAGTTTGAAACAGTCCTTTAGTAGTTAACTGTTCCAAAGCAAAATACATAACGGGATGCTGAAAAGACAACATGGTTACAGCAGTGTGTCTTGATTAAAAACTATGAATTCATGAACTAAAATATTTTTAAAAATCATCTATGGGTAAAGCAATTTTCTAGGTGTCAATTACATAGCAGAAACCTTAACTCTTGTAGCAGCTCTTAGAGCCTGCTGCCGTTTCTACCTGAGTCACACTAAGACTATGTTTCTTGTTCCAAATCACAAAGTTAAGAAATGAAAGAGCTGGATTGTGGGCATTGGTTTTGTGAGTCCTTATGTCTGTGTTTGCATACTGAGTATCCACTCTGTAAAGATATGCATACATAAACCCACACGGCATTTCTATAGGATCATTCAAATATTATGCAGGTATAAATAGTGCAGGTATAAACATTGATTCTGGGATTTCCTCCTCCTAAGGTGACAAATATTTTCACTCCAAGCTTCCTATCTTCGTTTTCCTAATAAAAGTCATACTCTACAGTGAGCCAGGCTCTGTTCTTGTCCTCAGTCTCTTTCAGGAGGTCTCAATATTTACAATACATGATAAAATGTGGATGGTGTCAGTGATGCTCCAATCTGGTTGTTAGCTGATTAGATTTAGAAATGCCCACAAACATTAGTAACCTTGTTCATATTTGTAAAGTACATTTTTGGGGATGTCTTGGAGGGATATCCAGAGAGAATTAACTGAGATGAGCAGATTCACTCTGAATATGGATGGCATTAACCCATAGGATGGGGTCCTGGACTGAATAATGTTGGCATTCACTCCTCTTTGTTTCCAGATTCACTGATATGTGAACATACAGCCTTTTGCTGCCACCCCTCCCTGGCACGATAAGCAATAGTCCCTAAATTATGAGTCAAAGTACACCTTCCCTCCCTTAGTTTGCTTCTTGTCAGATATTTGATCCCAAAATTGAGAGAACTGACTGCTAGTTCTTCTAGGAAGTTAAACACAGCCTCTGGATATAACTTATCTCTGAATCCATGCCTACACATCAATTAGACTGACGAGACAACTCCCTTCTGCCAAATAGGTCTTAACAACTTTCTCCTGTTAACTAGAAAGACATGGGTATATTTGAGATGGAGTTAAAATGATTTTTGCTGGACCATCTGTCTTGCACAATGGAGGAAAAGGAATGGAAAAGACAGCAACACATACTTTTGGATTAGACAAGGAGTTTTAGAAAACACAGTGTATGTCTTCTGAGCTTTCAGAATGAGATTGGAATAGGTAGTTTGCATCACTATGAGATAGAGAACCACAAGTCATTGTCCCTGACTGAGTCATTGTTCCTGGGCTGAGTTAGGTGCTACACTAGGTACTGAGTGTAACATGAGAGACAAAAGAATTACACTATGCTCCCTGATTTCTCTCTTTAAATGACAAATTTTGTTTCAAATCTATGTTGCCTTTTCCACTCCCTTTATATTTGTTAGCATTTACACTTTTTCTGTAGGAACAATTTTTCTGTAGAAATAATTAAGTGTATATACCAGGCACACACGAAGCCCTTTCACAATCTCTACAAAAGGCCTGTAGGGCTAACATTCTTGCCCTCATTGATTGACTGAAAAGAACTGCTCAGGCAGAGCCAGCAGCTTGCTTAAGATCACACAGCTAACTGATAGTTGAGGCAGGATCTAAATCCAAGGCTCTTGATTGGACAGAGTCTCGGCATCCACACATTTTCTGGAGGCTTGAGTGTGACCTCATTTAGCAAAAGGGTTGTTGCATATGTGATTTGTTAAAACGCAGATATAACAGAGTAAGATGCGCCCCACGTGACTCCTGCCCTTCAAGAGGAGCATAGGCATACTCAAAGAGAGAAAGTCATGTGATGACTGGGACAGAGGTCAGAGCGATGGAGATTTCCAGAAATGTCAGAAACCAGGAAAAGCACACAGAATTTACTATTCCCTATGGCCTACAGGGCAGAATACGGCCTGTTCATAACTTGGCTTCTAGCTTCAATGTGATAGCATAACTTTCTATCATTTAAAGTGATCCAGCTTGAGACATTTTGCAACAGTACTTTTAAGAAAATGGGGGAGAGCAGGATTTATTGCCCCTAAAATTACCCACTGACATATAATTAGGTGGTTATTGTCAGAAACTATAGATGTAGTGGTAGCAAGACGACTTCACATTTATAAAGGAGGTCCTTCCAACCACAGGTACCTTTGCTGAGAAGAACTGCTCCTCAGACGGTGTTTATCACCTTAGAGCCTCTTAGCTGCTAACAGGCCAATCGTTATTCACCACACACTTGCTCATCCCAAACACGCACCCAATATATAGACAAGCTGACCCCACCACCTCCTGACTGAGTCTCATGCTCAGATGGCACTCTGCGTATGTAGTTAATTTTGAGTTTCTTCTTTCTTTCAACCTGTTCTATGTTTAATTTGTAACTCAGCTGAAGATCCTAAAAAGGTACATAAAACTCATGTGATCCTAACAATGAACCCCATCACCCGGTGGAGCTTTGCAAACAAAAGGGGAAATGTAACAGGAACTCATAATCTCACATTCCAGAGCCCACCACTATGTACTATCTAGTTTTCCATTTCCTCTGCTCCCTCCTACACCAGTCTAACAACTTCTACCTTTTACACAGATCTCACTTACAACTTATTTTCTTCTGTTGTTTGATTAGATCCACGATTCGTGGGATCTGCATTAAAGATAAAGACCTAGCCCGTCAAACTCAGAGTTCCTCTTTCCTTGACCTTGCATTCATCATGCAAGCATATTGTTGAGAAGTTGTCTCCTTAAGCCCCCCATGTCACAGTGTCCCTCTGCACATGTGCACCAGCTTCCTTTGGAAGGACTCTAACAATGCTTGGATTTGTTCCCACAATCTATGTCTCTTAGTCATGTATTCATATATATAATTGTTGGCTCCCAGAATGTCCAGAGTGTGGAGTGCATACTTCAAAGTATGCACTTTGACATAATAAGTGCTTTGAATAAAGAATGATTATCGTCTCTCTGACCCCCTAAGTTTCCTGTCCATCATCCAAAGGGGCAGAATCAGAAGAAAGAGCCGTCTCTGAAGATCTGCCCAAAGATTACTCTCTGCAAAGGAGCATGGTCTCCATAGAATCCCTCTTTAGAATCCCACCACAAAAGAAGATGGACTCACAAAAGAAGGCCAATGCTACATTGTTATAGGCTACTGTTCATCTGAGGGCTTCTCCAAGTCAGGGTTAATTGCCCAAGAGACTTCTTGTGTGGCAAGACAATCTTCAACATTTCCAGTTCCTCACCACACACATGCTTACCTTGTAGCCATTACTCCCGCAGAATGCCCAAGTCCCTTTTCCTTTTGTAGCTACAAATGTTTTTAAATTTCAATCATGCTGTGAATTCCGTCTTTGACTCTCATAATCTCCACACTCTCATGCATAAGTCACATAATTCAGTGTCAATATATTTCACAGACTCTATCCTTGAGCCCTTTCTCTTCCCTATTCTGCCACTGACCACCCTAGTTGGATATGGGGGTCCCTGGGACAAGGTGGGTCCCTTGAAGACTAGGTGGGCAAGGATTCGGAGGTGACAAACAGATAACACCATTGCCATTTAGCACAGTAAGTCGAAAAATCATCTAAGGCTAATGGCATATTTTCAAGAACAGGTTAATAAATTTTTATAGTTAGTTATTGTTTAACATTTAGTACCTAAATTTTGTGAATCTTCAAAGTATAAGTTTAAGCTATTTTAATTCTTTTTTATTTAAGGCTTTCTTTACCATACACCAAAGCCTACCTTCAATGACACACACATAGCCATATGAAATTTTATTGTTGGCAATGTTTTTTTTATCTTTATTAAATTGAGTACTTATTTACATTTTGATTGTTATTCCCCTTCCCTATTTCCGGGCCAACATCCCCCAACCCCTCCCCCTCCCCTTCTCTATGGGTGTTCCCTTCCCCATTCTCCCCCCATTACTGCCCTCCCCCCAACAATCACGTTCACTGGGGGTTCAATCTTGGCAGGACGAAGGGCTTCCCCTTCCACTGGTGCTCTTACTAGGCTATTCATTGCTACCTATGAGGTCGGAGCCCAGGGTCAGTCCATGTATATAGTCTTTGGGTAGTGGCTTAGTCCCTGGGAGCTCTGGTTGGTTGGCATTATTGTTCATATGGGGTCTCGAGCCCCTTCAACCTCTTTCAGTCCTTTCTAAGATTCCTTCAACAGGGGTCCCGTTCTCAGTTTAGTGGTTTAATTCGCCTATGTATTTGCTGTATTCTGGCTGTGTCTCTCAGGAGAGATCTACACCCAGTTCCTGTCGGCCTGCACTTCTTTGCTTCATCCATCTTATCTAGTTTGGTGGCTGTATATGTATGGTGTTGGCAATGTTTTATCATAATATTATTCTGTAACTTTGTAAATGATTTATGAACAACAACACTGGTTTCCTTGGAGATAAGGTCATGGCTAGTGACCCCATCTCAAGGGATGGTTTCTTTTCTTCTCTTTTTTTAAAATATATTTTTTCTTTTATTGGATATTTTATTTACATTTCAATTGTTATTCCCTTTCCCAGACATAAGCCCCCTATCCCATCTATCCTCTCTCCCTCTCCTTCTTCTATATGGGTGTTCCTCTCCCCATCCACTTCCCCTTAATGCCCCCCAACACAATCCCCTACACTGGTGGTCCAACCTTGGCAGGACCAAGGGTTTCTCCCTCCATTGGTGCTCAGCAAGGCCATCCTTTGCTACATATGCAGTTGGAGCCATTGGTCAATCCATGCGTAGTCTTTGGATAGTGGTTTAGTCCCTGGGAGCTCTGGTTGGTTGGCATTGTTGTTCTTATGGGGTTGCAAGCTCCTTCAGCTCTTTCAATCCCTTTTCTAATTCCTCCAACGGGGGTCCTGTTCTCAGTTCAGTGGTTTGCTGCTAGCATTCACCTCTATATTTGACATGCTCTGGCTGTGCTTTCTCATTTAAAATCTCAACCTAGGCCATCAGGAACATCTAGTAAATATGGAAAGGGAATAGAAGAAGATAAAACAGATAAATTGCCATGAGAACTACGGATCAATATTTTGTTCTGGCCAAAAGTTCCACAGCCAGTTCTAGGAGGCCTCCTTCCTCTGAAGTTTTCACCTCAGTCTGTGGAACTTGTCACACAGATTCTACTGGGGTTGGTGTGGCACTATACCAGCTGGGCTTCATGAGAGGTTCCTTCAAGTTCTGTTTTCCAATTCTATCATTCTATCTTCTGCTCTGTTACCTTTGTAGGCTCTCTCATTTATCACAGTCTCTGTATTTGTAATCTGCAAGTTTCATTTAGCCTTGGATATTTTTGTAATCTTTTTTTTTGCTAGTTTTATCCACTCTTTTCTTTTTTATCTTTTTACTCTTCTACACACAACTTTTGAACTCTTTATCAGGGCATTCTCATATCTGTGGGTTTTGAGATTGTCCTGATTTTCATTTCTTTCTCTCTGTATTCCTTGCGTTTATTTATTTAATCTGTTGACTACATTATTGAATACAATTTGTATCATCTAAAACTCTAGTTGGGGTGGCAATTGCTGAGTAATTCCAGGCAATCAAACCTTCTTGGGCCCACACCTTATAGTCTTTACATTAGTCTGTAACCTTTACTGTTTAGTTCATAGATTTATGTATTTTCCTTCACACTCACAAATGTATCAATGCATTAAAATCATGTCTATTATATTAACATAGCTAACCATCTGTTGATATTTCATCTGGAGGATCCTGTAGAGTATACCCTTTTCCTCACATACCATTCTTCCAGAAGTTGACATTTATTTATATATTTGACAAGTTAAGGGCTAAGGATTTTGGTAGTCTAGAACTCTAAGGAATTTTGTCTCCATGTTCTAGAAGGGTAACACACAGTCTGTTTCTGTAGGGCCAATCTCTATACACTCTATTTTTCCAGTGAGAAACAAAGGGTAGGGATGAAATAATTTTTTCATTATAAATAATAAATACTTATCCAGAATTACTTCAGCAATTGAAAAACAAAGACATGATTGAAGCTTTGTTCTGGAGTTTATTTCTCATTTCTGGTAGTTTGTGAATTAGAGTCATAAACACATCTAAAGGTACCATCAAAGAGAAAGCTGACCTAACAGCTGGCTGTTTGACCTGCACAGGTCACCCAGGATGACAGGCAAGGATGCCTTCTCCACATTATTGGTATAAAACATAATCTTATCCATCTCAGAGTTGGTTGGCACTTAGAAAGTAAGATCATAATAAGCAGGAAGTGAAGATTGGCTTATTGATCTGGGGTTGTTTGAGACTTGGACATATGGTTTCTTTTCAGGCACCACAGTCTGCACTTTTAAATCACAGGATGTCTTTTCCAATAGTACATGGGAGTTAGACATATGTTATGTGCCTATAATCTTAGTATTGGGTGATCAAGGCAAGAGGATTGCCAGTTTGAGTTCAGCTTGGAATGCATAATGAGATTAGTGCTAGACTGAGCCATACAGCAACTCGTTGAGCCCAAAGAATTCCAAATCTGGGGATGCAGCTCAGTGCCTAGCTGCCAGACAAGGGAAAAACAGAAGAAAAATAACAACGAAAGAAAAAAGTGAATAGTTGGTAGGGATGGCCCAGAGGAATTAGGAATTAACTTTCTCAGACTGCTGTCACCTGGGTGTTCATCATCCAGGAAGATTTTTCAAAGTGCTCTCCTCCCCAGAAAATCACACATAGGCACACTTTGCCTTAAGTCTGTACCTTTTAGACTCTGAGATGATGCGGTTACTGTGGATCATAGAAGAAGGAATGAGACAGATCTGTCTTCTTGGAATTGAAGAATTACTGGCTTTCTTGTAAGATCCCTGCAATAGGAGCATTGACAATCTCTACAAACTTGTCACACTGACTTTTGTAATTAACACTTGGTCCACTGCCAGTTCCTAGTTCCTGTGAAGAACAATCAAGGCCCTTGAATAAATACGTGGTGATTGAATTAAAAATAAAGACAGAATCCGAGAACCATTTTTTAAGGGCAATATTGCTTTTATGCCACTGGATGGTGCTGTAAAACCACTCATGCACACAGAAGCAAGCACTTCCCTTCTGGCCTACTGAGCAGGCTTATTCCACTTCGGTCTCATTTTTAGCAAAAACTTTAGTGTAGATGTTAAACAGCTTCTTCTTTCTGAAAAAAACTAGATCCATTTTCAAATTTTTGCAGTGACAGTTATCCAAAGTTAGATCCACATTGAGGTGCTTTGTGCAGCCATCCACATTAGGAAGGCAGACACGTCTATAGAACAAGCTTTCTCTGTTTTGACCAGGATGGCAATCTAGATTACTTATTTGAAAACAAGGAAACCAGTGACTCTGAGATTTGCATCCTTTCTTAGTAAACCCATGTGTGATTTTTCTTACGTAGAAATATTCAACTTGACTGTCAATGACGCAAAGAGTCTTCAGAGACCATTCTAGCCATCAAAGTATGGTGGTAGTGGTGGCAGTGATGTGTGTGTTACATATGTGTATATGTGTGTTGTATGTGTATGTCTGGGTGTGTATATGAATGCATGTGGTATGTGAGCACTGTGTGTGTGTGTGTGTGTGTGTGTGTATAATATGTGAGTATGATATGGGTATATAGATGTCTGTGTGTATGTGTGTGTGTTGTATACGTGTGTGGTATGTGAGTATGGTGTGGGTGTATGGGAGTGTGTGTGTGTGTACATGTATTGTATATATGCGTGAGTTATATGAGTATGGTGTGTGTGTGTGGAGGTGTGTATGTGAGTTTGTTGTTGGATGACATGTATGTGAAAGGGGAATAAAACAAGACCACCTCTTTCAATTATTTCAAGCAATTCATTTCCATGTTGGGTTGGGGTCCATTCCAGTTTTCTTCCTGGGAATGTAATTCTTCATTAGAAGACTACTGAAGCAAGCTGAGCAGCTCAGCTTCTGTGGTGCTCCCTCCGGCTCTTAGTTTTGTAGTTCTAAGCTTCCTAGCTTCATGGTTGAATTTTTGTCTCTTCTCTGGTCACATCCATACCATGAGACTATAGAATTTCAGACCAGCATAAAATCAGCACTCTGTGGACCCTTGATCATCTGAAATCACTCTTCTTTTTCTCTTTTTGGAACTGTCTTCCTGCTATCACTCTTAACTATGGTTTCTTGACCCAAATCAAGTTACCACGCCAGGCAAGAGCTTTTGGAAAAGGACTGGAGACCCAGAGATAACATGGAACTAGATGTAATTATAGAGAAGAAAATACAGTCTTCTTACAGTGATCAAGAGGAAGTCCACATCCAGTTCCTGAATGTCAAGGCCCTTGAGTGAGAGTGCACCATGCTAGGGCAGGCTGTGCACAGAGGCAGGAACAAAATGCACAGAGAAGGGGGCGGAGAGCAAGTGAGACGATGATGGGGAACTATCAAGTATGTTCTGGGAGTTCATTATGTGCTGACTCTGGGGACATCGAGAGGTCTGTAATAAAGTCTCAGGAGATGAGAGGAGGATGTATAATTGGAGGGCTCCCAGTTTTTCCACAAGAGTTTTGAGAGTAGAAGGGGTAAGATGCCAGGACAGCTCAGAAGAAGCGCAAGTGTTGGCTGGTTTGAAAGGTTTCCTGGAGGTGCCAACACCACCCAGAGACTAGAGTCACTCTTGTTTGGTTTTCAGTAGAAAATGCCTATGTCCCATCAAGGGCCCATTTTTACAACTCACCTTTACTCTAGAACTATAGCCAGACTTAGGGCTCATTGGGACCTTAGAAGTAAAGTACAGAGTGTGAGCAATGAGGAGATGCACTGCACCCCTAAAGAACATGACTTTTCTAATTCACACGAACAGATATGTGGAGAATATGTGTGGGAATGAATATCCAGTGCATGGGAGAATGATGGAAAAACACAAACTGGATCAGTGTATTGATACAGGAGTGCTGAGCAAAGGTTCAAGTTTTACTAATGCAGCTCGCATACTTTAAAAAGGTGCTAAGAATTTACGTATTTGGGTCAAAGACTGCATCAAAAGATGGGCTGCTGTGAAAGAATTGAACATGTCTGACATTCCTTGGCTTAAGGTTGATCATGGAATTCAAAAGCTCAGAAACCTTAGAACGATGGAATGGGTTCGTTACGTGAAGCCTATTTGTACAGTAGAAGGGTCCAAAAGATGTCTCATTGGTAATAGGATAGAAAACAGATTTATGAGCCAGGAGACAGGTCACTCAGCAAAGCACTTGGCATGAAAGCATTAAGACCTGTATTTAATCCTCAGAAACCATGTTTAAGTGTGTGATGGCATGCACTTGTAATCTTAGCACTGGGGAGGCAGAGGCAGGCAGATCCCAGAGGTATACTGACCAGCCAGCCTATACTAATCGATGAGTTCTAGGCCAACCGAGAGATTTTCTCCTAAAAACAATGTTGATGAAACCTGGGAAATAACAGTCTGCACGTGCGCATGCGCGCACAAACGCGCACGCGCGCGCACACACACACACACACACACACACACACACACACACACACACATGTTGTATGACAAAACTTTGCCTAGGACCCAACACACATCCATTCATCACAGATAAGGAGCCCATGACAAAGCAAAGTATGGATACCAACAAAGTCCAACTTTGTGAACCAAGTTTTACTATGATTCTTATAGGAATATGGGAGAGGGGTTAACTACAGGAGCAGAAATTACTCAAAGATAGCAGTGTCACAAAAGCCTATCCCAGGATGGGCAACAGCTCAGGAAAGCTGGGGATCTGGATCACATTGCACAGCCTGCAGACAGCTCAAAAGTTTGTAGAGTATTTCTACCATGTGATTCAGGTGGTCTAAATCTCTTCCAGGCAGCTCAGCTAGTTTCTGCTTCTTCCAGCTATCCAGTCTGGTCTCAACGTCTTCATTGTGGCTTGTTTGTCTGACAGTGACTTTAACAGCTTCTATTACTTATTCTGAGAAGGAAGGGCCTAGTGAACCTAGTCAGTTTCAGGGACTTCCTAAACTGTATTTAGTGGTTTGTTTTCTGGTTTAAGGAGCTTCCCTGATGGATGGAATGTTTCAGTCTTGGAGGAGAATGTTACACAACTCACACACACACACACACACACACACACACACACACACACACACACACACCAAAAAGAATAGAAGAAATTGATAAAGTTATCACATAAGCAGTGTTGAAAAAGAAAAAACCTCATAAGATGAGCACCAGGCTGTATCTAAAAAGTTTATTACTACTACTTAATGCTTTTCCATGTATGACAGACTTTCTAATGGGAGCTGCAGCTACTTATTTGGATAATTTAACTATCATGGCACAATTCGGAGCCTAGATGAGCAAGGGACAAGTGACAGTGTGAGAGTTATAGCACAACAAAGTCATGTTCATAATGGTTTGACACATGCATACCTTAGGTACTAGTTAGTCATGGCGTTATGAAAAATGAAACAGATATGAAGAATACTAAGTTAGTTCTTGCTTGGTCTGTTTAAGTAGAAAATTCCAGAATGGGTGGATGACAAAGGCCGCCCTGAATTATAGCAACAGAAAAATCATGGCCCCTCAAGAAATTTCATGATTTGAACAAGTTTACAGACTTAGAACCATTTGAATAAAGAGTATGCAAGTCTTTTTTCAAGAGAGACCTTGCTACAATTACAAAAAGTTTTATTACAACCCTTTTAAAAGTAAGAAGCCATACAGTCTTTTTCTAGAGTAACTGTATGTGTGGAAAGGGAAATAAGACCTTTGGGAACCTGTTAAACACGAGCTCTGCATGGGCATTGATTCTGGAACACAATAAAAAGCATGGTGGTCCCCCAGTTAGGGTTTATGGAGGTCAAATGTTCAATGTAACTTCAGCAAAATTTGGAGTTGTGGTAGGTCCCCAAATTCAGTCTGTGGCTATTTCTCCAGTCTAGACTGCCAACACAAGTGATAGAAAGTGTCAGAAAATACACATGGTTCACCCACTTGTGGAGTAAGGGTTGAAAAGCCAATGGAAACCAATAGATCTTCCCCTTTCATGGAAGATACTGAACACAAACCAGTATCGTATTCTCGAAGGATTTCATAGTTAAAGCCACCAGCAAGGACTTGAACGGTGGAGGGATTTCCACTATACCTCCTTTTAGCTCTCCTGTTTGGCTGTGTGGAAGATGGATAGGTCATGGAGAATGACAGTTGGTTATCAGGTAATGACTCTGATTACAGATGCTGTACCAGATGTGGTTTCCTTATTTGAGCAGGTTACCATGTGTCCTGGTACCTAGTATGCCACTAGTATCCTTCCAAATGTATTTTCCTCCACACCTGTCCATAAGGACCACAAGCAATTTTCTATCATTTAGCAAGGCCGGGGGTACATCTTTTTTTTTTTTTTTAAGAATGGTGTTTTCATTTTTTTTTATTAACTTGAGTATTTCTTATATACATTTCAAGTGTTATTCCCTTTCCCGGTTTCCGGGCAAACATCCCTCTCCCCCCTCCCCTTCCTTATGGGTGTTCCCCTCCCAACCCTCCCCCCATTGCCGCCCTCCCCCCATAGTCTAGTTCACTGGGGGTTCAGTCTTAGCAGGACCCAGAGCTTCCCCTTCCACTGGTGCTCTTACTAGGATATTCATTGCTACCTATGGGGTCAGAGTCCAGGGTCAGTCCATGTATAGTCTTTAGGTAGTGGCTTAGTCCCTGGAAGCTCTGGTTGCTTGACATTGTTGTACTTTTGGGGTCTCGAGCCCCTTCAAGCTCTTCCAGTTCTTTCTCTGATTCCTTCAATGGGGGTCCTATTCTCAGTTCAGTGGTTTGCTGCTGGCATTCGCCTCTGTATTTGTTGTATTCTGGCTGTGTCTCTCAGGAGCGATCTACATCCGGCTCCTGTCGGCCTGCACTTCTTTGCTTCATCCATCTTGTCTAATTGGGTGGCTATATATGTATGGGCCACATGTGGGGCAGACTCTGAATGGGTGTTCCTTCAGTCTCTGTTTTAATCTTTGCCTCTCTCTTCCCTGCCAAAGGGTATTCTTGTTACCCTTTTAAAGAAGGAGTGAAGCATTCACATTTTGATCATCCGTCTTGAGTTTCATTTGTTCTAGGCATCTAGGGTAATTCAAGCATTTGGGCTAATAGCCACTTATCAATGAGTGCATACCATGTATGTCTTTCTGTGATTGGGTTAGCTCACTCAGGATGATGTTTTCCAGTTCCAACCATTTGCCTACGAATTTCATAAAATCGTTGTTTTTGATAGCTGAGTAATATTCCATTGTGTAGATGTCCACATTTTCTGTATCCATTCCTCTGTTGAAGGGCATCTGGGTTCTTTCCAGCTTCTGGCTATTATAAATAAGGCTGCAATGAACATAGTGGAGCACGTGTCTTTTTTATATGTTGGGGCATCTTTTGGGTATATGCCCAAGAGAGGTATAGCTGGATCCTCAGGCAGTTCAATATCCAATTTTCTGAGGATTCTCCAGACTGATTTCCAGAATGGTTGTACCAGTTTGCAATCCCACCAACAATGGAGGAGTGTTCCTCTTCCTCCACATCCTCGCCAGCATCTGTTGTCCCCTGAGTTTTTGATCTTAGCCATTCTCACTGGTGTGAGGTGAAATCTCAGGGTTGTTTTGATTTGCATTTCCCGGGGGTACATCTTTATTGTTTTTACTTTGAGGTGATATTAATTCTCCAGCCTAGTGTTACAACTTGGTTCACAGGAATCTTGTGTGCTTTTCTTTTCCGCATAGTTTCAGAGTAGTCTGTTATACTGTTGGCATTATATTGACTGGACCAAATTAGTGGGAGGTAGCAACTACTCTTGACTTTTTGGTAAAGCATGTGTATTGTAGAGTGGGAAAAATTTCTGCCAAATTCCAAGAGTCCTCTACCTTACTAAAATTTCTAAATGTCCAGTAATATGGGTGATTATGTAGGTATTTATTCTAAGGTGAAGAGTATGTTATTACTCTTGTCTGTGATACCACCAAGAAAGATATTCAATGCTTAGTGGGTCTAGTTACATTTTAGAAACAGCACATTGATCACTCGGATGTGTTATTTTGGCTCATAGACTACATGATTCAGAAAGCTAATAGTTCTAAATGTGCTCAGAACAGAAGAAGGCTGGTCAACAAGTTCATCCTATGATGTAGGATGCTTAGCCATTTGGGTCACATGACCCAACAGACCCAGTGGTATTTGAACTGTTAGTGCAGACAAAGATACTATGTGGATGGTTTGGTAGAGCCCTGTATCTGAATCAAGATGAGAGCCCTTGGTGTTTTGGAAAATGGCCTTGCTGTCATCTGCAGACCACTATTCTATATTTTAGAGACAGTCCTTGTCCAGCTATTGGGCCTTAGTGGACACTGGAGGCTTGACAATAGACCAACAAAATATTTTGTATCTTTAGCGACTGTGCATGAACATCAGAAGTAAATTACATGGAAAGGTTTCCTGGTGTCTATAGATCTAACTCCTCTTGCTGTGCCTTTTAATCCCAACCATGCTGTTACAACCTTACGGGATGTGCCATATAAGTTGATTGAGGAAGAGAATGCTAAGTTATTATTTACTAATATGCTTGGCCCAGAGAATGGCACTATTAGGACGTGTGGCTTTGTTGAAGGAAATATGTCATTGTGGGATTGGACTTTGAGATCCTCCTAGCTGCTTGGAAGCCAGTCTCATGCTAGCAGCCTTCAGATGAAGATGCAGAACTCTTAGCTCCTCCTGCACCATGTCTGCCTGAATTCTGCCATCTTCCTGCCTAATAATTATGGACTGAACCTCTGAACCTGTAAGGCATCCCCAGTTAAATGTTGTCTTAATAAGAGTTGCCTTGGTCATGGTGTCTGTTCACAGCCAAAAACCCTAACTAAGACAAAGATACACAGTCACAACCCATAAGTGGACACTCCTGAAGGATAATACTGAAAGGATATCCTCACAGTGGGCAGAACTCTGGGTAATAAAAATGATCATGCATTCTGAAGAAAAAATAGCAAAGTGTGTGATTTATACTGACTGACTCATGGCCTATAGCCAATGATCTTGGAAGTCAGGAAATTTGAAGTAGAATGACTGAAGAAACTGGTGAAAAAAACACTTGTGGAAGGGATATATGGACAGGTATCTTCAAATAACAGATGTGGAAAAGGTTGTATGTCCTGTAAATGCTCATCAAAGCTAACCTCAACAGAGGAGGAGTTAAATTATCAAGTAGATACAATAGATAATCTATTCTGTGGATGTAGTCAACATCTTTCCCCAACTATCCCTGTCATTGTTCAAAAAGCCCACAAAGTGACAATGACAGCAAGGAGATAATCCCATTCATAATTGTTTTTAAATGAACTTTGGAACAAACCTAGTCAAACAAGTCAGCAACCTCTACTATGAAAACTTCAAAGCTCAGAAGAAATTGGAGAAGACATTATAAAATGGAAAGACATTTCATACTTGGGGATTGTAAAATTAATATTGGGAAAATAGCCATTCTACCAGAAATAACATATGGATTTAATGTAACCCCAAGCAAAATTACCATGCAATTCTTCATAGAAATAGAAAAAAAATCTTAAAATTCTTATCAGAGTACCAATAACAATAGGTTTGTCAATCAATCCTATGTAAAAAAAATATTAGAGAGATTATCAAGCCTGGTTTCAAGTTATTCTACAGAGCTATACTAAAAAGAACAGCAAGGCAATGAAACAAAACAGGGAATTTAGATCAAAGAGCAGAGTAGAGGGACAAGACAAAGCCATACAGCTCTAACTGACAAAAATACACAATGAGAAAAAGACCGGCTCTTTAATAAAAGTGTTAGGAAGGGATTGGGGATTTAGCTCAGCGGTAGAGCACTTGCCTAGCAAGTGCAAGGCCCTGGGTTCGGTACCCAGCTCCGGAAAAAAAGAAAAAAAAAAAAGAAAAAAATGTGTTAGGAAAACAGGACACGTACAGGAAGAAGAACAAAACTAGATTCCTATCTCTCTCCTTGTACAGAAATCAGCTGTTGGGGCTGGAGCTCAGTGCTGAAGATTGTGCTTTGCTCTTGAAAAGGAGCTGAGTCTGGATTCCAGAAGCCAGGTTAGGTGGGTCACAACTTTGCCTGTAACTTCACCTCCATGAGGTGTGCCTGCATGCTCATAGACACCCACACATAAACAGAACAAAAACAAAATACATCTTAAATAAATAAAAGTCAACTCTAAATGGACTAAAGACTTTACCGTAAGATCTTAAACTATTGGAGTGTGGATGGAGAAATGGCTCAGTTGTTAAGAACACTGAGTGCCATTGATAAGTGGCTATTAGCCCAAATGCTTGAATTACCCTAGATCCCTAGAACAAACGAAACTCAAGACGGATGATCAAAATGTGAATGCTTCACTCCTTCTTTAAATGAGGAAAAAGAATACCCTTGGCAGGGAAGGGAGAGGCAAAGATTAAAACAGAGACTGAAGGAACACCCATTCAGAGCCTGCCCCACATGTGGCCCATACATATACAGCCATCCAATTAGACAAGATGGATGAAGCAAAGAAGTGCAGGCCGACAGGAGCCGGATGTAGATCTCTCCTGAGAGACACAGCCAGAATACAGCAAACACAGAGGCGAATGCCAGCAGCAAACCACTGATTTGAGAATAGGACCCCCATTGAAGGAATCAGAGAAAGAACTGGAAGAGCTTGAAGGGGCTCGAGACCCCAAAAGTACAACAATGTCAAGCAACCAGAGCTTCCAGGGACTAAGCCACTACCTAAAGACTATACATGGATTGACCCTGGACTCTGACCCCATAGGTAGCAATGAATATCCTAGTAAGAGCACCAGTGGAAGGGGAAGCCCTGGGTCCTGCTAAGACTGAACCCCCAGTGAACTAGACTATGGGGGGAGGGCGGCAATGGGGAGAGGGTTGGGAGGGGAACACCCATAAGGAAGGGGAGGGGGGAGGGGGATGTTTGCCCGGAAACCGGGAAAGGGAATAACACTTGAAATGTATATAAGAAATACTCAAGTTAATAAAAAAAAAAAAAAAACAAAAAGAACACTGAGTGCTCTTGCATAGGTTCTGAATTAAATTCTCAGCAACCACATAGTGGCTCATAATCATCGGTAATGGGATCCAATGCTCTCTTCTGATGTATCTGAAGAGTGTGACAGTGTGCTCACATACATAAAATAAATAAATAAGTTGGAGGAAAATTAAAATATGTCAAAATATAAGCATAGCCAAGTACTTCTGAAGTCTCAGGTACTCAAGATGAAGAGCCAAAAATTAACAAAATGAAACCTCACAAAGTGAAATGTAAAATCTTTGTACAGCAAAGAAAACAGCTAATTGGCTGAATAAATAGTCAATAGAATGGGAGAAAATTTTATAAAATTATATTAAGCCTCTGATAGAGGCTTAAATATCTATACTATCAAAGAAACTCATGACATAAACAGATGGTTCTTAAAAGATGAAGCACACATGAGTAATAAGCATATGAAACAGTGTTCAAACTTATTAGCCATTAGAGGAATGCAAACTAAATCTACATTAAAAGCCCACTGATACTCAGAAAACAATTGATAGAAAGAGCATGGGCAGAGAGTTCACTTTGACATTGCACACATTGTAAACGAGTCTAGCCATTATAGAAGTTAATTTGGATGTTCCTCAAAAAAATTAAAAAATTGATGTGCTATATGACTTCCTGTGGGTATTTATTTAAGGGTTCCAAGTCAATGCATCCAAGAAATGATTGTACACAAATGCTTAATGCAAAAGTATTCACAGTAACTAGGTTGTAGAGTATCTTAGATGCTCAAAAAGGTAGAATGCACTTTTTAAAGTGGTATTTAATGTGGAGGTTTGAATGAGTATGGCCCTCACATGTTTAGTCAACAGGCAGTGGAACTGTTTGAAGGGATTAGAAGGATTAGAAGGTATAGCCTCATCAGAGGAACTGTGTCATTTTCAGTGGACTTTGAAGTTTCAAAAGTCCATGCCAGCTTCACTTTCTCTTGCTGCCTACTGCCCAAGGATTAGGACATAGCTGTTAGCTGCTGTTTCAGCACCACGTGTGCTACCATGCTTCCTATCACGATGATAAGACTTTGAAACTGTAAGCAATCTCCCAATTAAATCCTTTCTTTTATAAGAGTTGTCATTGTCATGGTGTTTCTTCATATCAGTAGAACAGGCATATGCAAACATACACACACACACACACACACACACATAGAGTAGAACTTTTTCAGCAATAAAAAATGAAGTCCTGTCATTTGTAAGAAAATAGATGCACCTGGAGACAATAACATTAAACAAATTAAGCCAGTATTAGAAAGACAACTGTTATTTATTTTCTTATCATATCTGGTTTCTATATTTTATTCAAATGCATGACTGTGGATCTATCTATCTATCTATCTATCTATCTATCTATCTATCTATCTATCTATCTAGACACATACACACACATCTAAACATATACATATCACAAAAATAAAAGTGAAATTATTTTGAGGAACAAGGGAAACTAACAGGAAGGAAGAATGGTTTAGGAAGTATGGGGTGAATTATGCTCAATGTATGATCTATAGTTGTGTCTTTACATAACAAAATCATTTAAAACCATTTCCCTATTCCATCTCTCCTATCTCCTAATTTTCTGAAACCCCCTTTTAAGGAAACCAAGAAGTCTCCTTCCAGCTTTCATGTTTGTGTGTGTGTGTGTGTGTGTGTGCATGCGTGTGTGTGTGTGTGTGTGTGTGTGTGTGCATGTGTGTGTGTTTCCCAATAAGTTTCATTAGAGTCACATGTGTGAGAATGGGAGGGGGGCTATTTATAGAAACATGGGCCACTTTTCATTGGATATACCACTGATAGAAAATTTCATCTGTCCTCCAGGAACCATTAACTGCCAATGGTCCCTCAAGGAATAGGACCCTATAAAATCCTCTTCCCTCTATCCCTGATTAAATGTTGAACTTTTCCCTAATAATATCAATGCTACAGTTTATGAAAGTAATATATTATTAGTGTTTGATTGTGGTCCCTTGTCTCCTCCCTCCTCCCTCCTCTCTCCTCCCAGGCCCATTGTGCATGAACCAAGCTGGCCTAGAGGAAGGAGAGTTTAGTTGGGTGCGAGTGAGTGCAGCTCAGGATCTTGGGTGGTGATGAGTGCATGGGCAACAAGCACATTTAGAGTGGCTTTGGAGAATGGGTTCATTTATTTGGACAAGGGGTATTTATGTCCCTGGGGAGGTGGTCAGGGTCTCAGGGACAAGGTTTTTGTGTCCGTGTACCATTGTCTGGGGTAGGCGTGCTGAAGATGTTTCATCTACATACTCAGAGGCTATAGGATGTGTGCGTATAGGGAACCTTATAAGGTCAAACAAGAAGTGAAGCCTGATAACTATTGGGTTAATAAATTCCTGCTAGGGTTGATGGTATGAGAGTTGGCTTTATGGCACCTGATTGGGAGGGGGAGATAGCCAATTCTTGCTGTCCTCATGTTTGAAATATCTGGGATGAAGCTCCTTGTACAATCTTCTGTAACCTGGGGTGATTATGGTCTCCCACATTTGACTTAAGCATACCCTGGGCCCTCTTCTTTGGTTAAAATCACTAGGTTGTGGTGATATGTTCATATTATCATCTAATTCCTCAGTTACTCCACTTCAAAAGAGAAATCATGATTTTTGTATTAAAGAACACCATTCAAACTTAAATATATACTCCCTAAATAAATGAATGACTTGGTTTTGCTAACACTAAAGTGCTATCAGAGATCACATCAATGACCATAATCTTGCTAGTGACTCTAGCTCTAGAGGATGTAAACTATTTCCTGACTTGAACTGTAAAAATGAACTTCCTCATTTCAATAGAAATGACACACTCTCAGTGACACCAAAATGTTTTTCATGGTTATTTTCCTGCCCTTTAGAGTTGGAAGGAACTCCAGAAGGTGTCTGGTTGCTACTGCTCTTTTACACTGGAACACACTCACGTGATAGAACAGCTCCCTTGAATTTAACCCAGCAAACCTTGGTGACATTGATCTTTCTCCTATCTAATTACTCCTAGTAGTAGAACTTACCATCCTCAGTTAAGTTCTAGTAAAAATAAAATAACCCAACACTCTAATAACCTACTGCTGAGATAAGGTAACAGATATGAATCTGTTATAAAAATTGATAGGGCAGGGGATAGTACTCATAATGAGAAAGGAGTTTGGCTCCCAAGATGGCTTAATCCCTAAGTCTTGGATCATTATGAAGTTCAAACAAACAAACAAGCCGACAGACCCATGGGGACAGGTATATCGGAGAGGATAGGAAAGGCTTATTCAATATTGGAGATGAGACATTAATGCCAAAATGAAGGATGATTTTGACTTCCAAGGACATTTTTGGGCAGGAAGAAAAGACTTAGTTGACAGGATGTTCAGTTAATGCAGGAGAGACCCGTATTAGCCGAGCTAGTCACCAGCCACATGATCCTGAGTCAGGAGCAGGAACTGTTGAATATGAATTCTTCTTCTTTTAAGGCAGAGTCTGGCTATGTAGTACTGGTTATATAGCCTGCGCTGAGATAGCAGGCATGTGCCAACATGCCCCACTGTGGAACACAGAGCTTAAAGACAAGTGACAGTAGAGGAATAGGAGATGCTCACAGGGATACAAAGGTGACATCCAAGCATCCCAGCGATGTGTGAAAAGCTTCTGACTGGAGTGTGACTTTGAGCGGCCATAGGAAGTCCTTTCTGTGTTTTACTCGCCACTGGGACTCCTGGTGGTGTCCATAACTGCCAGTGTCTCCTCCTTGAAGCTCCAAGAAGACTCATAATTCAGAGATAGAACTTTAGACTGACAGGAAACTTAAGACAAGGATTTGGTCACTGAAGATTCGGCCACTGCCTCTTGGGGACAAATGATGTTTTCTGTGAGGATGTTTCCTGTGCAGTGTGAGCAGTTTGCCAGCATTCCTGATCTTCCAATGCAAACCAGTAAACAGTTACTCTGTGGTGGCAACCATAATGTCTCTATACACCACTAGAAGGACAGAAGGGAAGGAGGAGAGAGAGAGAGAGAGAGAGAGAGAGAGAGAGAGAGAGAGAGAGAGAGAGAGAGAGAGAGAGAGAGAGATCCACTATTCTGGGACATTGTACTTAACCATCTAGTCTCATCTTGTATCCATAGAAGATAAGGTCAGGAAGAATATTGCAGAGAATTTGTAAGTATTAGGTAAAACTCAATAAAAAATTCATCATACTTTATGTACGTTTAGAGGAAAGGAAAGCACAAACTATATAAGAATATTGTGAACAGCACATTTATATCAAAGTTCCAGCTACATTCACTTCCAAATGCAAATGAGAGTACAAAACATAGCCACTGACGTCTTTACAAACAAATATAATACCACGACTTTTGGAGATGATACCTCCAAGTCCTTAGAGGAACTGATCAGTAAAGACCTTCATGCACACAAATACATAATTTAAAAACTAAATTATTGTATAAAACCAGTTGGAGGATTGCAGAATTTGAAGCTGCAGAAGCTAATAGTATAACCTTTGCTGAATCTGCCTCAAATGATGTTTATTTACTTGTTTTATTAAAGGTGTGTGTGTGTGTGTGTGTGTGTGTGTGTGTGTGTGTGTGTGTTGAGTGTGTATGGTATGTGTGGTGTAAGTATATTTAGCTCTCCAGAGGGGTTAGATTCCCTAGACTTGGAGTTCGGTGGTTGCGAGCTGCTGTTGACCTTGTGCTGAGAACTGAACTGGTTTTCTCTAGAAAAGCGGCAAGTAGTCTTCACCACTCAGCTATCTCTCCAGCTCTCTGTGTTTTATTATACTGAAAACAGTTTTCATATGCAAGCTCCTGCAGATGGCATCTTAATATAATGATGTTCTAATGTGTATATTCTATCTCCATATACATTGTAAGAGTAGTTGCCCAGAAGCTAGCCTGTTGCCCACTTAATGGACATCTAGATCTATGGCCCTAATCATGTTTCTTCATTCTGTCATCTTCAACTGGCTGTGCCCTAGACAGAGCTGGTCACACTGGTCCCATTGATCTTTAGACCTACCTAGGCATCCTTCAGTCTTGTCTGCACTCTGAGCTTTGCCCTGGAGAACTGTGGGTAATGTGCCCTAAAACGGGATTTCAGGGTTGTCTCTGAGTTCCTACACTGCCTAATATCTCTCCAAGAAGTTTGTGATGAGGATCCCCATGGGCAGTATCACAGTCAAAGTACCAAGGGACCCAATAATTCATAGCACACATACCTTCCATCTCTAGTACCCTCGTGTATGTAGAATGGGAAGGTCTGCCTAGCTCTGGGTGAGTTTCATGTAGTCTACAGAGAGATGAGACTCATCTCAGGTCACACACTGAATTAAAGACAGAGCTAGGAACAAACCTAACGTGTGCGTCTGTGTCTCCTGGTACCACACCCTATGGAGCCTTCATGTCTTGTCTTTATTTTCCTTGCCCATCTTCCTTCCTCCCATTGACGCATTCACCACAGACCCCTCCTGCACCTCGCCTATCAGTCAGGAACTTTGACTTGTACAGCAACATGTCCAAGCAAGGTAATGTTTCTAAAGTTTTAAGTATGTAAGAATGGAACTTTAAAAATAGATACACTTTACTGCTGTGAGCTTGTGGAGAGAGGGGAGGCAGGAAGAGAGAAGAGTGAGGGTTTATGATAGGAAGTGTCAGGGGGCTTTCTATTGTGAGCACACTAATCTCTTGGTTTAGGTTCTATGCAGAACGCTAAATCTCAATGGTCTTGAACAAGCATAGAAACCAAATGACTACAAATGCATGAGAGTCAGAAGTAACTGATTGTTTACAAAGTGCAAATGACCCCATTGCTGAAGAGCTTTGCAGTGGCTTCCAAATTCTATTTTGCAATGGGAATCTTGTTGACAGCCTGCTGAGCATACTAAGCAAAATAATTCTAAGTCAGTTGGCTTGATTTGCAGGCTGATTAGATTGAGTTTAATGAGCACCTGGATTATGACTTTGAGAGATGCTGAAACAGGAGCAAGACTTTGTAGTTTGGGTTTTAAGGGTGTAAGGAAACTGAACTATTTTACCTTTATTTAGTGTGTGTGTGTGTGTGCGCATATGTATTTGTGCATGAGCATGTGTGTGTGTATATGTGTTTGTGTGTGTGAACTCACCATGACATGCGAAGGTTAAAGGATAATTTGTGTGTATTGGTTCTCTTCTTTTACTACGTAGTCCCAGGGATTGAACTCAGGTTATCCTGTTTTAAGCTGCCTTTATTAGCTGAGCTCTCTTTCAAACTCTGATTTTTTTTTAATTAAAAAAATTCCGATGTGTATAGTGCAATTCTTAGCTAGCTTGTGCTCTAAATTATATCCTAATGGGCTAGAGAAATGGGCTTCGTAGTTAGGGCCACTTGCTGCTCTTCCAGGGGACGAATTCAGTTCCAGCACCATGTCAGGAGGCTCACCCCCAGCTTCATGGATTCTGACACTCTTCTCTAGCCTCTGGACCTACATGCATGTGGTATATGTACACGCACGTCCACACATGGTAAAACAATAATTCTGTGGCTGAAGAGATAGTTCAATGGTTAAGAGCATTTGCTTCTTTTCCAGACGGACCAAGTTAGTTCCAGTACTCAGGTTGGGCAGATTGAAACTGTCTTTCACTCTGTCTCCAGGGCCTCCAATTTGGCCTCTATGGGCAGCTGCATCCACATCACAGGTACATATTTCCAACACACACACACACACACACACACACACACACACACACACACACACACACACACACACTTTAACAATATGTCCTAAAACACAAACAACATTGAGGGAAACCCTCCCCTCTGCTCATATCTGTTCTGAAGGTAGGGAGAGTTGGTCAGTTTGTCGTTAAGTGAGTACAGATATAAAGCCTTTGTCATGAGTGGAATAGGAAGGCTATAGGCTTGCCCTGGAGTGTAGCAACCTTATGGGGAAACCACTTTTTGCTTGTCAGAAACTTTGAGGTAAATAACCAGAGAAAAGTGCAGAGACAGCCAGTAGCTGACAGGGTTTCTGAATCCAGACTGTGGTCAGCACTACTGCAGGGGCATGGCCCCAGCACACCTCAAGGCTGAGTTACAGCATGGTCTAGAAATGAGCATATAAACTTATTCCTTCTCTGAGTTAATCCTGCTCAGAGCCTCATCTGTGGAGCCAGTCACAGATACATTTACAATGAGGTGCCTGCTAGTAGCTATGCTTTGGCATGGAAATGAGGTCTGATTAGTCCCTAGCATATATCTGACAGTCTCATGTTGTACATGTGGTGTGTGTGTGTGTGTGTGTGTGTGTGTGTGTGTGTGTGTGTATGTGTCAGATTTGACAGTCTTATGTAATACACATGTGTGTGACTTCAACCATCACATAGAAAGAAGAGATTCAAAATGCCTGAAATTTACATGAATTATATGGTATATTTCCATATGTATTTCCTTATTTGAGACCAGTGAAATCATTGTGAGAAAAACAGAGTGGATATGTTTTTAATCTCATTTTGAGGAAATAAAGATTTCGAGATCTACGGTGTTGCATGATGTTACATGGATTATAATGTTTGAGCCTCTGTGTTTTCCTCTTAGTTTGTTTTTAACCTATAAAATACCATGTTAGGCTGGGCATGGTGGCACACTCCTTTAATCCCAGCACTTAGGAGGCAGAGGTAGGTAGATCTCGGAGTTTGAGGCCAACTGCTATCAGAACAAGTTCCAAGACAGCCAAGGATACACAGAGAAATCCAGTTTTGGAAAAACAAAAAAACAAACAAACACCAACCAAACAAACAAACAAAAAACCCAGTTCACCCCTGTATCTCATCATTAACTTGTCCTAAATCATAAATCTAGGAAATGTTCTGAACCTAGATCTTCTTTCTCCAGCCTCACTACAAAAACTTTTAGACAACTTTGCTCATCAAAGAAGATGGCATGGGAATCCATAGTTGAGGACCCACAAATCTTGTTGTATGAATCTGGAGTAATAAATTCAACAAATGTTCTCCCTGTTACTGTGTATCTGAAAACCCTCCCTGTGGTCACATGCTGGGGGCTGTTCTTATCAAAGACATTTCCATAAAGCCATGTGCCAAGGGTCTCAGAGTTAGGATGGGAAGACAGCACCAGGCAGTGGCATCAGCCTCTCTACAAAATTGTCCAGCTGTGCCTTGGTAATTAAGATTAACCTGCTAGGCATTTAATGTACTCACATTCGGACCTAAATGCCTTAAGTTCAGTCTCTCTGGCTCCCCTCTCAGACAGTAAATAGAGCAGAATCTTTGCAAAATCGATCAAACATCAAACTTGAACAGAACAGCAGAGTCAAGCTACGAACTGGAGGCCCTCACCCAAGTCCTAGATATCAAGTGACCTTGGGGAAGTCATGTGACCGTGTGAATACTGCTTCCACACTTCCAATCTGACATAGCAGATTAACTTATCTCTAATAAGTATTCTTGTGGTTTCAAACGGGTCTTGACAGTCGTCAAGAGGACTTGCTTAACTGAGTTCTGATAGGAGTCGTCCTCCCGGTCATTTTGATTTGGTAGGTTGACACAGGTGATTCTGTCAGTGGTTGTCTGTGAGCAACAAAGTCAAAAATACTTTAGAGCAGAGTACACTTGCACTTAGGCCTTGTAGATGTTTGTTTGTCTCCAGGAACCAGACAAAAATTGGGTTGTGGTTATTCAGATATGACCTCCCTTTCATCTAATCCTTTGCCAGGTGAATTTTATATGCAAATGATGGCAGTGACTTCTGATTTAAATTCTCACCTCTACTACACTACCCTTTATTCTCACCCATTATAGTATGCCCTCCATTACTATATCCTTCATTTCACGCATTTCATTTCATTTCGTTTCATTTCATTTCATGCATTACAACCCATCTACCTTCTTCCTAAGATCTGCAAACCCAAACCAACCAACTGATCACTGCAAGTTGTCTGTCGGATGAACTCCCATCTCACTAAGTTCCTAAAACCTTAGCATTCATGGCCATCCACACCAACTTTCTGCCCAATGAGTGAGCGAATGTGTGTGATCTTCACTAGAGCATGCATTGCTTCTATTCTGCCCTCTTCCTAGTATGCACCCCTTCCTGCTCTCCACCTGCATCTGCTGTGGAAATTCTGTTCATTTTTGAAGCCCAGGCATTGATTAACCTTTATTAGAATGGTCTTTTTGACTATCCCTCTTGCTTTGCAACAGGTCAGTACTCCATTAGCTGTAGCCCAGCACTGCAGTGTGGCTCTCTTCTGACTTTAGGATGTGCTTTTCTCCATATCCTCACTCATACCAGCTGGCACCCAATGGTGACTCACAGCATTGTATTTCCGTGTCCTCTACAAGGTTCTACACAGAGGAGGAACTGCCTTTGGCTGTTCTGTAGTCTTTCCTCACAGAAGGCCTCTACTGGGTAAACAAGAAACCTAGTATGTCTAGGCTAATTAACTTCTGACATTCCTCTCTGTTTGCAAAATAGAAGAATAAAAACAGGATGCTCCTGCATGTCAGGATGTTATAAGAAACATTTTTAAATGAATAGTGTTGACTAGGAAACAAGACGCACAGGTGCACCTGCTGTCTTAGATTAAGAATACTTCCTTCAAATGATCCTGCAGGCTTTCTTCCTTCTGTGAAGGATTTCCTGACAACCTCAGAAAGACTTCTCTTGAATCAATTTGGTGACTGTTGCAAAGAAGCAGGCAGTCTGTTAAGTACTTCATGGGTATTGTTTTATCTAATTTTCACAGGCACCTTGCATAAGAGTCACTATTAATCTTGTTTTATAAGTGAGGAAATTGACTTTAAAGGGATGAAATACTTTGGCCAAATTGCCAAGTAGTGTGAGTCCAAAGCCTACACACACTCATTACATCACCCTGCTTTCCTGTGGATGCCTAGTATCTCAGGGCCTTCTAGTAGTCAACAACAAACTAATAGCCTGAGGAGACTAAATGTTTGAGAGGGGACTTTGAATGACTTTGCATATTTGTTTTCTCATTGTTGGTTCATGATAGATGTTCCCTGGAAGTCAAATGAATGTAGGCTGGAGAGAAGAGAGGAATAAAACATAGACAGTGATATGTCCTAGGTGGGGTCATGGTGAGAAGTGATAACTCACTTCATCTGTCATCAAAGAGGCAGAAAATAAAGGCAGCCCTTTAGCTGTTGTGAGAGAGGCTGAGTAGAAGAGGTTGACTGCAAGGTAGTAATGATGCCTCCCCTCAGGACCCCCTACAGTACCCACGACCTGTAAAAGCCTCTTATCAGAAACCATTATAGAAAGCACTACACAGGGTTAGACCACTTGCTGACTGCAATCATCTACATCTCCCTTAACCACTTTAAGAAGAAAGGGAATATACTGAAAATCTGTGGAAACTCACAGCATTTCCTCAGAACCAGATTTAGAAATCTCACAACTCCCTGTGGATGGGGAGGCAGAGACATAGAATAAGAGACAAAGAAAATGACAGTCAAGACTCCTACTCAAGAGTCTGTATGAGATGGACCACACCCTGAGGACTCCTAGAATAAACAAGCTCAGAGTATGATGTATGTAGAATCCACAGTGACAGGCAAGAAAAGTGCCAGAAATATTACTTTGTCAGGGATTTATTAAGACCCAAGCTGACTTGGCTTGGAGAGACACAAGGATATACTTTTAAAAAGATACATTTGAATCACTAGAGGTACAGAAAATACTAATTTAAACCTATCAATAGCTATCAGAAACATCACATTTTTTTAGAGTTCAGAAACAAACCCTAGGAACAATATCACTATTGAGAATGAGTTCAATGTGTTCTGGGGATGGAGGAGTATTTACAACCATTGATGAGTTATTTTTCAACATTTCTTAAGAACTATTACAAGTTTGATTTGTTTTTTATCTCTACATAGAAAAACGAGAGAGATGGGGGAGAAAATGGAAGGAGGAGAAAGAAGAAGAGGAGGAAGGGGAGAATGAGGAAAAGGAGGAAGAAGAGGAGGAGGAGGAGGAGGATTATAATTGCCATCTGGTCCCAAGTAGAAAGCTAAAAACCCTCTGTATAAATTATAGTCTCTGAGAACAAAACTCCAAAATCCTCAGAACTGTCCTGAAATCTGACAGGGTTTGTGCATGGCTCTCCCTCTGGGTACATACTTCCTCCTTGGAGGGTTCAGATGAATCTCACCTTGTCTGGGCAAGATTTACCTCAGCCTGGCTTTAGAGACAGCCTGTAGGGGGGTGTGAGGGAGGAGGCACTAACACAGCAGAAGGATCAGTGTGCTTCACATGAATGCTTGAGACAGGCACTGAATTCCAAGGACAGACATCACACACTAAGGACAATGTGAATGAAATGCTGGCGTCCTTCAAATACCAGCTCCATCCTTAAAATTCTTAGACATAAGCCAAACCCCTTGAGCGCCCTGTGTTAAGTGGGCCTATCAGTTATTGTGAGTTTCATGGAGCACAGATGAGAGACTGCCTGGGAAATGTTCTTTTCCTTTTTCCAGATAGGAACTATTGTTAAATATCAGCCCATACCGGTCCCTATAAAGCACACTAAGCCAACACCAACATGGTTCCATGTAGAGAGATTTAATGGGAGAATGAGACAAGGGGAAGGGGTGAGAGAAAAGAGAGAAGAGAAAAGAAAAAGAGAGAGGGAGGGCAGAAGAAATCTGCCTTTTGTTTGGAATGTGACATAACTACTCCCAGGTGGAGTTGGGAATTGAACCAAAGGAATACTGGGAATGTATGACCA
This sequence comes from Rattus norvegicus, assembly GCF_021556685.1. Lineage (NCBI taxonomy): Eukaryota > Metazoa > Chordata > Mammalia > Rodentia > Muridae > Rattus > Rattus norvegicus. Next base: position 123,309,821 of record NC_141538.1, on the reverse strand, counting down.
TTGCCACGGCAACAATGACCAACCAGTGTTGCTGTTGAAGGCAATTCCTGATACCAATAGAAACTAGTGGGACTTGTATTTCACTTCAAGGAAGAAAGCTGGCACTCAGCTCAGGGCTATGTTTCATGTTAATCAACTTTGTGTCCCCAAATTCTGGCCTACTGCCTGGGTTACTAGAGCTCAGCAAATGTTTATTGATGAAGAAATGACAGAAGGTTGTAATCTCTTTGCCTGGAATTTCTTTGATATTTGATTCCAAGAATTGGAAATCCCATCTGAAGTCATCTGCTCCATGCCTCTACAGCTGGCCATACAGGAGAGGCCATTTGGTGTGGAAAGACTGCTGCTCCAATGACCAGGTCAAAGGACACCACTGCTGATCAACAGAGTCAACAGCACCAATGGGAGACAAGGGGGAGCAAATCTGGCCCATCTTCAGGTGAGGCAAGTTACATTCAACACATGACCTTGTAAGACACATCGCCTCTAAAATAATGCTTCCATCTCTATCCTCCTGTTGGTTTATGGGATAGTCCTCTTTATTCAACACTGTTCTCCTCAACAGATACACAAATTTTTGTAAAGTTCACAGGTTCCTAAACTAGTTCTTTGCATTTTTATGAAAATCTGTAGAATGATTGACTTGTACATATTCCAAACAAGTTAGAGACATAACTCAGAGCTGATAGAGCTTCCTATGTAAGTATGAAGCCCAGAGAAGTGGCCATCAAATAGACTTTGTCCTAGGTGGCAGGTCTAGTTTGATCTCAGAGTGGCCTCAGTTGCTGCTTGCAATAGAAGCAGAAAACAGTCCCCATGTTATTTATTCCACATAGGTTCATTTCAAGACTAGATTGGTCAAATAGTGAAGAGGATTATTGGTTCAGTAGAATCTTGACATGCAAGCGAGACACTTTTAATGATGTGGTAGAGTTTTCGTGGTTGTGAAGATCCCCATATCCCACCATCTCTGATACATCTGTAAAATGAGAATAGAAATGATTTGCTTCTCATTTCATGATCCAAAGTAGTCCCTTGAAAAACCTTCAGATGAAAACATATATCCTGTTTGGAGGGTTGGTGATTTGTAAATCAAATATATGATTTTAGGCTCCAACTTCTTCCCATGTCAAACAACGTACTCAGGTGTCCATAGATTTATCTAGGGTCTTTAGAGTGCTGCTCACTCTTTAGAAGGTTCTAATTTCAAATGACAACAAGTTTCCTCTTCTAGCTCATCATAATCCCAGGTCAACTGCATTGTTCTACCTACTGCTGATTAGTATCTTCTATGTTATCAGCAAAGCTCGAGGTGTTTCAATGGTATTGGAATCATGCTGAAGGGCAGTGGAGGGGCTGGAAGAAGAGATTGAAGCCTGGTTTGGGACTACAGGCTGTGAGGAGGTTTGCCTCTCAGGAGCATTGTAAGATACAAAAACTAGATGTGTATAGTTAAAGACTATGATAGAAGCATCTGAGAAAAAGAGTAAGATTGGCATCACAAGTAATTTTGGTAGGGACAGGGCAGTCCCAAACATACTACAAACATCCCTGGGTGGGCCGGAACTCTAAGTCTACACACTGATACTGTCTACGTGAGCCTCTGAACACTCAGCATGGTATATGATTGACTCTTTGGAATGTGACCAGAACATGGCCTCTTACTCGTTCTTAAAAGATAAGACAGGGGAAGCAAGGATGTTGAGTGGGTGGTGTTGACATACTGCCTTCCTCGTGTGGTCAGATGGGCTAGTAGAATGGTTAGGGGATGTTATATTTTTTTGCAGGAAAGACGTGGCATTATCTCAGAACCATCTGGTGGCAGTAGGAATGAGAAGGGACAGGAGGTTGTGAGCGTTGGTCACGTAGCCTTGTATTGCTGTTTGCAAACACCAACAATCAAGCCATTTCCTGCCAGAAGGTCAGGGGATAACTCAGTCTCAGGAAAGAATGGAGCATTGAAGATCGAGAGCAAGAACCTGCAGAGGCTGGCGGGGTCCTCTGGCAAGAAAACTTTGAGACACAGAGATCAGTGAAGCTTCTTAGAATATGGGTAAAATCTCTGAATGTGGTAAGAGTGCACATAGTCTTCCAATTAGATCTTTCCACATGAGACAGATCTGGATTCATCTGAATTGGTGTTCAGCATCAGGGTCAGATGACATTGGTGACTCCTGTGGCTGCTCTCCCACCCAGGCCTCTTGTTACATTCACTCTAACTATGATTGCAGGGTTGGAGAAGCCTGCAATTTTAAGGTATTGAGATATTTCCCATAAAATACAGATTAGTGGCTACTCTTCAAGCAAGGAAGGGGCCATCTGGGTTGACGTTCTCATGTAACAACATCCGGCTGTGGCCGAGCAGCTGCTGTTTCCAGAAGCAACCACGTTCTGCTGGCCCACATTCCTCACTGACCACTTCACTCAAATCCTCTGTGAGCCCCATGTTTGTAGCTGCTTCTCCAGAACACAACAGCAAGGAAGGCTGCATGGCACGCACGTGTCCCACACACAGCTTTCTCCCAGCACATTCCTACAGAGTGCTGGCAGCACGTAGGCCTTTAATACATATTTGTTTAATAACAGGGAGGGAGGGAACATAGCTCTGTCAAAGCAGGGCAGATCTGTGTTTAAATCCAAGCTGTTTGATCTTGGGGGGAAGTTATTGAGTTGTCTAAGCCTCTGTTTTCCTCATTTATAAAGCCAGGATAAAAACACTCATCCTCCAGGGATGTCTAAGAGAATATATACACATAGTCAGCACATAGTGGGCCCCCAATATATTAAATGCCTGAAATCATATTTATTCAAAGGACTGTATTCTATGGACCTCTGGTTGGAATAAAGTAAAAATTCTTTTTTTTTTTTTAAATCAAGCCAACAAGTTAGTTGAGGTGAGTTAGAAAGGAATCTCACACTGTGGTAGAAAAAGCCATTGTCTTGAAGTAAAGGCTGGGTGGGCAGAGAATGGGGCTTTCCCCTGAGGGCAGCAACATAAGTTTGAATCAGTAAAGAGAAAGCTGTTAGGGAAACAGTCTGTATGTTGGACAGACATTAGAGGCAAATACATTTTACATGAATTAAACCCTTTTCTAAGCTCCTGAAAATATCAGGGACCTCAATTTTCTTCATCAGAAAAGGAAGATGATAATACTGATGCTGTGGGGTTCTATCTGGTAATATACAAGTCCATGCAACGTGCATGGACACTTTGACCAGACAATGGGTACTCAGCAAGCATGAATTGCTATGAGAAGGGAAACATTGAGGGTTGCTGTCTTGAGCACATGACCCCTTGTTTTTACCTTATTCTCACCTTATTGGACAGTTCCTGGGCATCTGCTTTCTTTTAGGATCCCCATTTAGGATCTGAAGGATTTTCATTCCCTGAAAGTGAGTGAGTTTGCTGGAACAGGAGATCCTAGTGTGTGACACCCAAAGGCCCTCAGTGTCTCAGTGATGATGATCAGTGTTGGCTGCTGACACCCCATCACCAAAACCCTCTTTAAGAATTCCCCTCTCTGAGCTAAGTAACAAGGAGGGCTCAAGGTGGGCTTCATGGATCTCCCTGGGAAGGGGAAATAAAATAGAATGAACTGTGGTCACTGAGAATGGGAACAGGAGGGTCCAGGCTGGGAGAAATGACTGGAATTGGGGGACATTTGAGGGGCAATATAGAAACTTAGCCCAGCAGAAACTCCCTGGAATCTACAAGAGTGACCTTAGTAAAGTTGCCTAGTAATGGGGGATGCAGAGTCCGGAGTAGCCATGGTCGATAACTGGGAAAGCCATCCAGTTGTGAAACTGGGACATCAACACAGCTACAAAACCTTCTACCTAAATACATCTGCATGAAAAATGTGCTGGGGTAATGGTGGCACCACTGAACCTGTGGGAGAGATCAATCAATGACTGGTTCAACTTGAGACCCACACCATGAGAGGGAACTCACACCTGACACTGCAGAGATGGCCAGGAACCAGGGGCTGTGCACCCCAGAGGCCTAGGATAGAACCGAATGGAAAAAAAGTCAATGAAATGAATGAAGGAGTCTAGGAACCAGAGCGGCCAAGGATACCACAAGAACACAACCTACAGAATCAACTAAGCAGGGCTCATAGGGACTCACAGAGACTGAATCAACCATCATTGATCCTGTGTAGGTCTCAGCTAGGTCCTCTGGATAGCTATGTAGCTTGGTGGTCTTGTGGGACTCCTAGCAGTGGGAGTGGGAGGTATCTCTGATGCTTTTGCCTGCACTTGGGACCACTTTCCTCCTACTGGGTCATCTCCAGCCTTGATAGGAGGGGCTGTGCCTAGCTGGATTGTAGTTTCTTATGCTATATTTGGTCGATATCCCTGGAATTGCTGTTCTTTTCTTATTTTGAAGGGAAGCAGAGGAGGAATGGATCTGGGGGAGAGGAACTGGGAGGAGTGGAGGAAGGGGAAACTATGGTCAGGATGTAACATATGTAAAGAATTTAAAACAAACAAACAAAAACAATTCACCTCTCTCAATCAATGAGAACTTACTATCCAAGATGATACATAGACGACTCCCTGGAGGCCAGTATATGCATACTTACAAAGAACAAAGAGATGAATTGAGGACAATCTAAAGAGCTATGCCAAGTGCAGAGATGCCCCAGGGCAGGGACTGAAGCATCTGTCTCCCTACAGGTGATGTCTGTCTGCCAGTCCTGTTCCCTTCCTTATAGTCCCAGACAGTGCTTACTAAGAGACCTTTGGGTACATATTCCTCCCTGTGTCTATTTCAAAGGAACTTGACCAAGGGTCCTACAAGCAACTTTGATGTGAGTCTGAGTTTGGCTTGCTGTATTTAGGTTGAATTATAAGGAATTGGCACCTGTAATCAAGAAAGGTCAAATGTAATCAAAGGAAGCTGTGACACCTTTAATAGACACTCTCTGGAGAGTTCTTTAATGAGGACCTTGAAATTATAGCAGATTAAGTCAATTATTTTTCAGTAGGCTGTAAAGCGAATGCCATACCTCATTCTGAGCAGGTGACAAAGATCTGGAGCTTGAGACACTACACAGTTCTATCAGACATGTCTTCAGGAGCCTGGCTAGGAATTTGGATGGGAAGTCCTGCCTCAAGCCTAGAGGATATACATGTAGTGCCCTCTCGACTCCTTCCCTACATAGCAGCATGCAGACCTATGGAGGCTGGGTTTTTGTTTTTGTTTTTCTTCACCAATAAAAGAAATAGACCTGAGTGCATGCAGCCTCTGTCCCAGGAAGAGGAAACTGTCGAACTCATTTGGGACAGGGACAGCTAATATCTTTAGTACCATCACTTGAGGGCAGTTCCTGCCCTGATGGAAGGTATCTTTATGCCAGGCCTGGCAAGGAGAGCTCGTCCTTGCCTGTAGAGACGTGGGCATCTGGGCCATGGCTGGAAGACTGCAGATGCCCTCTTAGAAGTGGGAAGGCATGCTCAGGTCCTCAGATTGGGGCTACCACCCCTTCAAAAGGCAGAGTGGGAGAAAGGAGCTGCAGCTGGTGTTTGCACATGCTGTCCCTAGAGATCCACGCACACAAAGTTCTATGAATCTGCAGTCTGGTTCACAATTAAAAGTGCAGAGTCCAGAGGCTAAATTTGCCCTTTACAAAAACTCCCACAAGAAGGGAAGGAAAGCAGTTATCATGATTCAGGGGAGGCTTCGACACAGCTGTGGATTGGGAGTCTGAGGATGAGAGGATCCTTCCTAAAGGTCTTTGTTCTGACATTCCTAAAGTTTCCCCAGTGTCCCAAGGAAGTCAAGAGGTGAATTGCCTTCGGGTAGGAAAACTGACTCCCCTGGATGAACTATTTGAGAATTCTGAATTTATGTTCCCTCCTTTGTAAAGTCCCTGGTTGCAAGGACTTGGTGAAATCACATACCTGGTGCATTTAGAGCAGGCTCCATCCCTCAGCATGCTATGTGTCTCTAGTGACTGGGCCTCTGCTTCTTTTTCTCCAAGCTGACTGGTCTTGAGAGGAAGAGAAAGCAGTCTGCCAGTTTTGGGAACCCTGCAACACGTAGCCACTGAGGCTTGGAGATGTTACTGGGCCATACTGGAGCATGCTCTGAATTACCATCGTCAGTAGACAAGGTGCTCTTTCCCTTCAGATACCTCATACGACCTTCTCTTAGTTCCCATGGGCACCCAGTTCACACTAAAGAACTGGTGGAGCTGTGTTCTCTCTGACGTGTCTCTCCTATACCGAGATAAATTGTGGCTCACTGTGTGCGTACTGGGTGCCATCTCACATAATCCCGGTGCTCAGTAGTGAGAGAGGTAACTCCATCACATGTGATGAAAGTTTTGTGGGATGGGGATGCTGGGAGAGTAAAAGTAAAGCACAATCCAAGCACACAGGGGATGGGGACACATTCTGGTAACCGGAAGGAAGAAGAGGAGGAAGAGGAGGAGGAAGGAGAGGAGGAGGAAGGAGAGGAGGAAGAGGAAAAGAAAGAAGAGGAGGAGGAGGAAGAGGAGGAAGAAGAGGAGGAGGAGGAGGAAGAGGAGGAGGAAGAAGAGGAGGAAGAAGAGGAGGAGGAAGAGGAGGAGGAAGAGGAGGAGGAAGAAGAGGAGGAAGAAGAGGAGGAGGAAGAGGAGGAGGAAGAGGAGGAGGAAGGAGAGGAGGAGGAAGAGGAGGAGGAAGGAGAGGAGGAGGAAGAGAGTCAGACAGAGAATAGAAGCAAGCTGGCAGCCAAAACCTAACTAGGAGATTTTTCATGTTCAAATAGACAAGAGCCAGCCACAGAACACACTAGAGGGCCCTTCCAAGTTAACTCTTTGCAAAGGCTTGCATTTTGCTGTGGAATGCCTTCATCGCCTGCCTCTATGTCTATAACCCAAAGCTGCTCTGTGTCAAAAAAAAAAATACAAAAAACAAAACCCACAAACGTAGAGTCTTAGCCCTTAACATTGTTCTTGATAGGGGAGGTCACTTCCTGAATTAATCTTTTCAGTTAACAAACACCTCTGAGGTAGCCTCAGGATTACTGAAAAAAAAAAAAAATCCAGCGTCGCTCCTGAAGGTGGACCTCTTCCTCAGGATTTCCCAGAAGCTTCCTTGGGGATTTCCCTCCAGACACAATCAGCTTCTGTGGAACAGACCAGGCCAGAGCCTGTTCAGGCTTCTTTTTCTCTAGAAAAACAGGGATTGCCTTCCTTTCTTGCTTCCCCTCCACCCACTCACCTTTCCTTCCACCTCTATTCCCCCTCCCTCCCTCCTCATTTCCTCTCTTGTTCCCCTCCTGTTTCTTTCTTTCTCTCCCTCCTTCTTCCCCTGTGAAGCAAAACAAAACAAGTGAAGTCCTTACCAGACAGAAGAGTGCAGGAGGGTTATGAGTTCAAGGGCCACCCTGCACTCACTGTGTGTGTGTGCACAGTGCACACACACACACACACACACACACACACACACACACACATATATATATATATATATATATATATATATCAAGTTCTCATCTCAAAAACAAGATAAAGCCCCAAATATCCCTTAGGCACACTTTTACCATTTTAACGTTTATGTGTTTGGGCAAGCTGCATAATATCTCCAGAATTCCGGTTCTATCTCTAAAATGTTTGTAGCGACTTTCATTTTCCGTCTTGACGTAAAATTAAAGCTGACACTAATAACCACACCAGAGATAAGGCCAGAGTCAGTCACGATGCAGCTTGAAGCTCATGTTTCCCACTTCAGCACCGTCTTAGGTCAGAAAGGCTATGCTGAATTTCTGTTTTTCCAGCATGGTGAGGAGAGTTTGATGCAGTACCAGGTCTGAGCATCCTCGCTGTGTCCGCTTTAGCTCTAATCCATCAACAGATGACTCAGCTAACTGGCACACTAGCTCTACCAGGAGACTCCAGCCTTTTCCTACTTCTTTCTCTGGAAGTTTGGAAGCTTCTTACTTGTTCATTTCTTTTAGATGATCTTTCAAGATTTACCTATTTTATTTTATTTGTATGAGGTTTTGTGTTTGCTTGTTTGGTTGGTTGGATTTTTGTTTGTTTGTTTGTTTGTTTGTTTTGCCTGAACATAGGTATTTCTACCATGAGCATACCCAGTGGCTGTAGAAGTCGGAAGAGGGGATGAGACCCCTGGAACTGAGGTTACAGACGTTGTGAGCCAGCGTGTAGTCTGGGCCTCTGCCTGAACAGCAAGCACATGCACCTGCTGTGCCACCTGGTAGCATCCATGTTTGTTTATAAAAAACCTTAATTCTACCGCTCCCACTCCGAGCTCAGTAGATGCAGAAATAACTCAGGAGACTTCTTAGGTTCCAATCTTTTCTTTCCTGCCAAGGTTGGACCCCCAGTGCAGGGGAATATGAGGAGGGGGCAGTAAAGGGAATGGATGGGGAGGGGGCGGGGAAGGGATAGGGGCTTACAGACAGGAAACCGGGGAAATGTAAGAAGTAAAGAAATATATCTAATAAAAGAAATTAAAAGAAATAAGAAAAAATATTGTAAAAATTAGTTGTGGCCAAGAACAGGACATTAAGACAAACGTACTAAACCTTTGTACATTAGAACCCTGGGGAGTTTTTTAAAAGTACTTGAATGAGTCTTGTCTGTTCCAACTAAATACACTTTAAGTCTCTGAGATGGGGCAGATACGGTGTGTTTCAAAGTTCCTCTGATTTTTATCCTAGTGGCTGACCAGGACAGACAATCAGTACGCTGCACTGTGAGCCCCCAATAGACTCAGGTAAGAGTTTGATGGTGACGGTGACGACTCCGAAACCTTATCATCCACCCAACTTCCTCAAGTCACAGCTGAAGAATGTGCCGCAAAGATCTAAATACACTGTTTTTAACTGACTCCTGCCAAGGCAGTCTAGTGACCCTAGCAGATCAGAGTCCTAGTAATGACTCTCTCCATGTCTAAATGCTTGGGAAAATAGTCTCTAGGGTTTGGCCCAGTGTAATAGTTTGAAATTAGCATTTCTGAAGCCCAGCATTTTGAAAAGTGAGAAACGGTCTCTTTTCAGTCTCCTCAAATCTTACTCTGTACTCTGCAAAGAATATTTTATTTAGATTAAGCTCCTCAGATCTACAAGCTTTTTGAACACACTGAGCCCACGCCCATTCATTACTTATGCAGTTTAGATTCATGGATTATTGATTCAATCGTTCCCTGGTTATCATCTCCATGTCAAGCCCTCCACCAGAGAAGTTCTGGCTTAGGATAAAACCCCGAGGGTATCTGGGTGTAAGGGTTCACATTGAGCTCTCTCTCTGAAGAAATCTTTTAGTCCTTAGCATTCCACTCCCCACCCCTGATCCCCTCTCTCCCCTAGTGTGAAGGATGGTCTCTTTCTTCCCTTTGCAGGAATCCCAAGTGGCCGGCTCAAACATTTGTGTCTAATATACAGCTGCATCTGTGGTTCGACATCATCTTACGTGGCGTAGGAGTCGTACAGACAACCCACCTGTCAAAACTGATAAATGAATTTGGAGTCCAAGCCTGCCCTCCTAGTTGCCTCAGTAAAGGTTTGCCATACAGCAGCCAATGCCATAGCTAACTTGTGTCCTCCAAAACATTGCATAGTGCCCCGGAAGCCTGATTCAACACAGCCTACGTGCTGCCTGGCAGGTCCCCATACTAAGAGTTTCTATAGTACACAAACGAGTAGAGTATCTGCTATGAAAGGTGAAGTAATTGGCCTGCTCACTCTAAAATATTTCCAACTTTAAATATTCGGTGATTGTGTTCCCACATTTCCTTTACATACTGACGAAGTGCCTTACTATGGAAGCTGCTATTTGATAGATGGTTAAATGTCTGAGCTTCTATAGTTGCTATGAAATGCCTGAAGGTGGGACCTATAGCTCTTTCACAGCTTCGGAAGGCTGAGATGCTAAATTCCTAAGTAAAACGCTCACGTTCCCACAGATACCAAATGGTCTGGTTGTGACTCAGAATGGTCAGGCTGATGCCCATAGGGCTTTCAACAGCTCCAGTCAGACAGACAGCTGCAGCACAGTTCAGGCCTGTCTTGCTGATGAACAACAATGCTCATTACTGTGGACTCAGGTTGACCGACGACGATGACCGCATGGCAGCCTCAGCTTCCCCACAGCCACTGAGTAACACTTAGCGTCAGCTGACAAGTGGGAGACTGATCAAGACAATCCTCCCCTCAGGAGGATGGGGAGGATGGGGAGGATGGGGAGGATGGAGAGGATGGGGAGGATGGGGAGGATGGGTGCAATTGTATTAACCATAACCTAAACAAATTGCTTGAATTTTTTTAGAGCTTGTATTAAAAAATCTCCATTCTTTTAATATAAATCTCCACTTTCTCTGAGAAGAAAGAACAATTTACTAGTATTTTGCCTCCTTCAGCTCTGATATTTTTCTGCGCCCTAGGCCATAGCTCCTAGGGACATATAGTTGAGAGAAGGGGGGGGCTAAAATTTTAGGTAATAGTAAAATGTTTCCAAATGTGCAATGACCAGACATTAACTCATAATCAAACACATAATGGATTTGAACTGTTTCTGGCAACTCTGTCCACCCGACATAGCAGTGTGTGACTTCACTGTAGGATTTTGAGCAGGCAACATGAGCACTTTCCCCAGTGCATGCTCTCATTCCAGTGTTAATGATGGCTGCCGCAAACAACCCAGTAGACACCAGACTATTGTGCATTTTGAATTGTTCTGTTCTGAGCTCAGACACAATGCTCTCTGCTTATCTAGAAGCCCAACTATTAGCTAAGAAAACAAAGACTTTTAATATTTTGCTTCCGTCCTTCCTCAATGTGGAAGCATCAAACTATTATTTCTTTAATTGTCTTAGGATGTTTGAGTTTGAAATTTACTTTCTGAGTTGCTAACTTGTGCTCCCTGAAAAATCCTTCAATGCATTTTTTGACTTTGGATTATGACAGAATTACTAATAGTTTATAAAGTGGCCCTAAACATACTTTTGTCACTTTTTTGACATATTGATATAGAATGGTATTCTCAGCACTTATAAAATCAGAATATCAATCAGATGTGAAAGCAGTGGGGATTCCCCATGTCCTGCAGTGTCAAATATTCAGGCAAGATTTAGTTCTTTATATAAAAATAAGCAAGCATAGCTATTTCGTATATAAACTTGCTTTGAGTTTTAATAAATGGTTAAACAATTATATAGAACAAAGAATTGTTTGATAGTAGTCTCCCACAATTTATTGTCATTAAATGATTGATCTGTGTACTTATATACCTATATATAAATATGCACATACACATTCATACTATGTGCCTAGATAGACATTGTATGTTTTAAACCTGCATAGTTGTGGTTACAGTGTAAAGGATCTAAGAAGTCCTGTTCTAAACACACAGAGAGACCCTGGAAGTCCCTCAAATTGTGTGTACCCCTTCTCTTATAGGACTTAGCTGTTCTCATGCTCTTCACCCTGCCCTTCTTTACCTCGTTAACGTCTATTAAAATCAGAGCCCCCATGGTACTTTAAGCATCGTGGAATGCTGTTGAGTGGTAACTTACATTGCTTGTGAAAGGCATTCATTAATCATATAACTAATTCCGTTGTCCCCCCCCCCCATGTCGTTTTCTCATCCTAGTCCGAGCACACAGTAGGCAGGCAGATTATAAACAAACACAAAGATCCACGTCTTACAAACCTGAACTACTGTAGGAATCTACCCATTTGCCAGCCTGCTTTATGCTTTAAGCATTTGAAATGGGAGGCCTGGTCAAGAAACAGCATATTTGTCAAATAAGGCAGCACAGATAAGATGGCAACCCCCCTCCCCCTGGAGGATGCCTCCCTCATCACAAGCAAGCACAAGGGAAGTACACAGATACATATATCCTTTGAGGCTGGGCTGCTGATCTCTTTTTACAGCGAGACAGGGAGAGAGTGGGAATGCTGGCATCAGGGCTGGCATTCTAGTTCACTATCTCTCTTCAGTGTCGTCATGAGGCTGTGCATCTCTGCTTTTCAGTTTCCTCATATGTTCTTCAAGATCCTCACTCACAGGGACACTGGCAGTTCTCAAAGAAAAACTTCTCTGACACTGTTCTTTTGATCCTCAGAGTCACGATGCTCTAGAAAGGAGAAGTACTTGCCAAGTTGACCTCAGGACATGCATGGGCTGAGCCCTCCCAGCCCTATCCAGACTGGGACTCAATCCCTGTCAGAACTGTGAGGCTCTGAATCTCAAGTATCCATTTACCACAGAGTCTGAATTACTGCTCAAGAAGTCTCCTCTTCCTTCCTTCTGAGCATACCACATCCCTAGCAGGACAACAAAACATTTCTAGAATCAAGTTTTATAATCGGTCTCTGACCTTGGGGTGGTACATTGTTCTTAATAATTCCCCCATTTTGACCCACTTAACACTCACAGTGCTCTATGGTGCACATATTAGGTGGATTACGGTTATTTTTCTTCTCTTGTCAGAGGAAACAGATTCGGAGAGATTCAATAATCTGCCCAAAGTCACAGAGCAATTAGGTTCACAGTGCACACTGTATCACTCCCCAGTGTTGTCTCCTCACAGGGAATCTCAGGCAGTGAAGAAAGTGTTGGCTTTGAAAGAAGAAAAAGTTCTCGTTCTACATTCATGGGCGATATTGGCCAACTTGGTTCTGACTTCTGTACAATGGGGACAGTATGTTCCATCAGGAGAAGAGCCAAGTGCACTGACGACTTTAAAACTCCTGTCCATACTGGGCATGGAGCAAGCCCTTCCTTCTCTATGCCAGCCTCTGTGCAAGACAATCAGGCTTAAGCAATTTCTCTTCCTTTTATTGAAGTAATCTTTTGAGTTTTCTTACCCACAGCCTGGGCAGGGGAAAGAGAACATTGGCTTTTGGCCAGTTCTTCTCAAACAAAAATGATTGATATTGCGCCCGCACAAACCTGGAAACTCCCAGGGGACGGATGCATAGGCTGTGACCCAGCAGAGATTTCCCCTGAATTCTACAGAGTTTCAACACACCCAAGGCTCTTTAAGAGTAGGCCAAGCTCCCGGAAACACAGGCCAGCCTGAGGAAGTCTACTCGATGAAAATACAACCCACCTTGGAGAATGGGATTAGCCCCTGCCTCCTGAATGACACCTAAGAACACCCACTGTACCCCACACCTTGGCATCACACCATGTGGTAGTTTTCAAATAAAAAGTTCTCTGACACTGTCCTTTTGCTCCCCAGAGTCACTCTAGAAAGAAGAAGTAGACACTAAGTTGACCTCGCGACATTGACTGAGCACTCTGAGCCCTATTCACTCTGAGCCTTAATTCTTGTCAGCGAGAGACAATGGCTTTTCTCTTCTGTGTTACTGTACCCATGAATACACATAGGACACCTAGGACAAGGCCCAGCCTTCAGTAAGCCCTCCTTGCATGACAGTCTTGATGGTAGTGGATGACACAGCCATGAAAGAGAGAGAGCGAGGAGAGAGAGAGAGAGAGAGAGAGAGAGAGAGAGAGAGAGAGAGAACTGAAAAAGTGCCTAGGGACCCCTAGGCACATTTACACCACACAAAGAGGTCTCTGGGACCCACCATATTTGATCCTTTGTTCCTATTTTGTGTGCCTAAAGGAAGCATTATAGGATCTGTAGTGAGATAAATCCCCCTAGGTGCTTGGAATACAGTTCAGTGGTAATGTTGGCTCAGTATATGTGAGACACCAGGGTCAAATGCCAGCATTAAATAAAAGTGCTTCCCAATATTCCTTCCTACCCTACTGTGTTTTTAGGGACCCTGGAAGCTTTCTCCATATTGCCCTAAGAGTTCCCCTTAGGGAAGGCACATGCAGCTTCTTTTTCTCAACGATTTAGCCTGAATGCCCTGTTCTCTAGGCAGTGACTGGTTATGAGACATCGTTGTCACAGGGTGCCTGCGACCTGCATCTGTCTGGAACTCAGACATAGCACATCTGGTTATGACCAGGGCTGGGTCAGCATGGCCAGCTGAAGGAGGACTGTGTTCCAGGGCTGCGTACTGAGGGGGCGGGAGCCCTGTTCCCATGGCAGCAGGTGCACAGGGGCACTGGCATGAACAGCTTCTAGCTATTCATGCCTGGGGAAGCCTGGTTCATGGAACAGAAAAGACTCAGAAGGGATTTGGGATGGAAATAGAATTCTTTTTTTTTTTTTTGCATCAGATCATCTTGAGAACTTATTCAAGAGACTGAGCATCTCTGTTGAATTATCTTCTCAGTAACTAGGAGATCACCTTGACGTCATCTTCATGGGTGCTGGGACAAGTAGAGACAGTAATTCAAGTCATAATCATGGAGCACACACCTAGCTCTTTTCTCTTACAGTGTATCCGATGCCCCAGAAAATGTAAGCATGTTCTGGAATTAGCAGTAATAATTAAGTATTATTCATGTATTATGCACAATGCCATCTTACCTACTCAGGAGCCCTCATTAGTAATAACTCAAAGGTTATTACTAATCACCTTGCACATGCAAGGAAACTGAGGCTCAGGGAGAACTAGCGACTCGCCCATTACCATTACAGCCAGGACATGGACACGGGTTCTGCCATCCATGCTCAGTTGGCATCCACCTTTATTTGTAGTTGATGACATGAGCTGGCAGCTCTCAGTTAAACAGCTGTGGACCAGGCTTGCTTCAGGATTTCTGGAGGTTCGATAACGGCTGAAAATGCTTTTGAACAAACCCTACCACTTCTCTCCTGGCTTGCCACAGTTTCACCCCTTCTTCTGCAACAACAGAGCTGTAAGATGTCTTCTTTGAGCCATAGAAGTGTTGCATGTGCTGTGAAGGCTGGAAGAGTGGACTAGCAGGCTCAACTTTCCTCTGGGGACAACTAGCACAGCTTGATCTTGGGCTGGGACCCTGCTGCCTTAGTGGTGCCTCTGCTGGGCCACTTTGCAGACTTTTCAGGGATGATAGGCTTTTATCTATCGGTGCTCACTTTCTATCCCTTTCCTACCTCCTAGCATCCCATACTGCAGGTCACAGACATCTCATGACACCATATCCAAGTTTTGGGACCTTTTGTTCACCATCTTCTCTGCCCTCCTCTTGACAGAAGATGCTTTCCCATCCTTCAAGACCAGTGCTACCACATGTCATGACTCTGTCACTCACATTGTGCTCATTGAATGACCCCCAACCTTTCTTCCCCTTTATTCTTTGGGAGTAGGGGGTCTGAGCATGTATCCAAGGGCCCACATATATGACGCAAGGCAGGTAGAATTTGCTGACCTCCCACCCCTTAAATATCTGCTTAGAGCCTGTTAAGTCTTGGACAGAGGAGCCTGGGATCCTCTCAAGGGTCTATGCTGATGAAGGGTAGTCTCACCAACAATAGATGAGAGGTTTGGCCATACCCTGTGCTTTCTGTCTTAGCTTTTCTCACAGTATATTGGAACAATCCCCATTGGCCATCTGTGCCCCCACCCCCAAGGGCACTGGTTGCTATTTTAAAAATAACTCTGCTAATTTGAGAAATGAAATTCTATTTTTGTAACGGCTGTTTTTATAAGGTTCATAATTTTCATAATCATTGGGAATTTGCATTTCTTTTTCAATGAACCACCTATTCATTAGCTTCATCAATTTTTCAGTATCCCCATTATCTTCTTCACACTGAGTTATTTTATTAACCAAAATAAACCATTCTGAGTTTGTTTAGGAGCCAATTATCCAAGGCTGAGAATGACTTCAGTTTTATCCACATGCTTTTCCTTATTGAGTCCCTTAGCACTGCTTATAGTGAATTTTGACAACATACTTTAATGGAGAAAAGTATGAATTACTTTTCTCATGTAGTCTCTTGATTTTAAAAACAATTTATTTATTCTGTCTGTGTATTCACGTATGTGAGTGCATGCATGTCACAACATATGTATGAAGAACAGGGGAAACTTTGTAGGAGCTGATTCACTTCCACTATCTCCATCCGGAGAATTGAACTCGGGTAGTCAGGCTTGGTGGCAGATGCCTTTACTTGCTGGGCCATCATGTCCACTCTCTTTATACTGACGTTTAGAAAAAGTCTTTCTGTCTTAAAACTCATTTGTGCCTTAGACTTTTTAACCAAGTTAAATGTGAGTAATGTGGAATGTGAGAGAACTTTCTCTAATGATTTATTAGCCCTAGGTTGAGCCCTAGGTGGCTCACACATTATAATCTTATGCGTAGAGAGCTTAATTTATACACTTGTGGCTCTATCTCATGTGTCTAGCTTCTTAGCCTCAAATACCAGCTGTTTTCTGAAACCAATAGCGCATAAATTTTTGAATTACCTGAAATTTTATATACCTTTGCTTTCAAAAATTCTTTAGATATTTTCCAGATCTTTTCCTCCTAGGCAATGCTTTTTACTAAACTTTGAATGAACTACTATGGATGCAATTTTAGTTTTTATTATTCTTACTCAGTGAGCATATCAATTTTTATGTTTCATTTTAGCAATCTTGTTATTCAGTTTCACATAGGAGTGAGCACACCAACACCATGTAATCACAGTTGCTGCTTCTTGATACTTAGTGCTGTCCCCTTGCCACCCACCTTATCACAGGTGCCACTCACTCATCTCCCACTTCTCCTGTGCCCCGGGCTACCACCAACCTCACTACCACTCCTGAGCCAGGGACAAGTGTGAGTGTGAGTGTGTGTGTGTGTGTGTGTGTGTGTGTGTGTGTGTGTGTGTGTGTTTGCTAATGACATTTTCTGGCAGCCTCCAGTGCACTCATTTGGACACTTCGTGAATTTGGCAGTATGACTTCCATTTTAATTAGGTTTCTCAGGAGGCATTTACCCAACTCACGAGCTTGCAGTGGAATGGAGAATCCAAGCTCAGGGGAGCCTGGAAGCGTGAGTATAGCTCCCCAGCACAGTGTTTCTGAGAAGCCTGTCAGAAGCAGGTGGGGGTGGGGAAGGAATGCAGCTCGGATGACGTCATCTTTAACATGGACTGGAAATTCTGGCTTTTGCTGGAATTCAATGCAATATGAAGCCATAGTGGAAAAAAACCAGCAATATGAATTCCTTCTTTTGCTTAAAAAGTGATTTTTGTTTACTATTATCTTCTTGGCACTAATTTTGAGTTAAAGTATTGCTAGAATAATTTGCTTTTCCCAATGTCTTTCTGATGCTGCTAGAAATGTCCTTCTAGTAGGTGGAGTTTAGCTCTGCACCTCCAAAAATATGCCCACATCCTAGACTTTAAAGATAAGATAATTCTGGATAACTAAGCGAACCTCAAATACAATGCAAGCATTCTCAATAGAGGCAGAAGAGGAAACTATATCATAGACACAAACAGGAGGCCATACATGGAAGAGAAAGATATACAAAGACATGCAGAGAGAGGGGAGAGGGGAGAGAGGGGAGAGGTGAGGAGAGGGGCGAGGGAAGAGAGGAGAGAGGAGAGGGGAGAGGGGAGAGGGGAGAGGGGAGAGGGGAGAGGGGAGAGGGGAGAGAGGGGAGAGAAGTATAGCCACAAGGGAAGGCATGCAGAGAAGTAAGAGACAGCGTAACAGTCTTTTGGAGTCTTGCAAGTGAGCAGGCCAACACCTTGAGTTTAGCTTTCTAATGTCCAGTGTCAGAATGAATCCATTTCTGTTGCTGTAAGCCACTGAAATTATTTATCAGGGCACTCCCATTTATACAATACAACCTCTGAGGTAGTTGTGTTAGTGCTAACTACTCCAAAATGTACTCAGAAAAGAAACAAGAGGAAAAATGAGAAGGAGTTTCTGATGGGCTCTGTGTGTGCGTGTGTGTGTGTGTGTGTGTGCGTGCGTGTGTATGTTTATGGGTTTGTCAGTTACTTAAGAAGTATTTTTATACCCCCATCCTGTGTTATGCAACATGTGATGCACAGAGAATGCTAGCTTTATCCTCCCTTGTAGCTCTTGAAGAAGACATAACAAATCCTCTTCCCTGTGATTTCTAAATACCTGTTGACCTTTAGCCAGGTGTTTTTCCCACTGAGATATAATGCAAACTGTATTACTTACCTTCTCCTTTCCCAGTGTGGTAAACTCACTGAAGCTTCTTGAAGTCAAAGACATTGTTCCTAAGTCAATTTCCCCAGTACTAACTATATGTGTTACAAGAGTAAATTAAGCTATTTTTTTATATAAGAGAAGCCAAATGTCATTTTGAAAGAAACAATTAAAAGCTTCTAAATTTTGTGATAGAGAACATATCCATGGATATTATGATTTCAATAAAATAGCAAGTGGAAATTCCCAGAAAACCACAACCAAACTAAACAAAGCCCACAATTCAAACAGACGGGACATAGGTTTGCACGCTGGCTCTATTTTAGCTTGGATCACAGTATTCTAATCTTTAAAATCAGGCTCCGAGCAGGGAGATGTAGATGGACTCTTATATGAAGACTCCAGTAAAAATACTATCTATTGCCATCGTTCTCTGACTATGCAATCCCAAATGCTAAACTATCCATTTGTGTTCTAAAAGGCTAGTAGAAAGGGAGGAAAAAGTGGAGAAGAATAGAACCTCATCAACTTCGGGATGTATAAGTATTACAAGCTTCCTGTCCCAAATGATAACCCGATGTTTCTGTCACTGTCTTGGAAATATTGGTCCTTCCCACACATACAAAGGATAGCCTCACAACAGCACGCTTTTCTTTCCTTACACTCATCATTTCCATTAACATATGTTATAGATTCCATGCCATACTAATTTTACACCCATTTAAAGAGCCAATTACCATTTAAAGAGATTTCTTAAATGAGGAAAAAAAGTACACATTGAATGGTGTTGCTACCATGTCTGGCTTTCTTCATTCCTCGATGGTTTGTGTTTCCATCCGGTTCCTTCTTGTTTGGTTTCTTTAACAGTTCCTGTGGTGCAGGCCCTTCAGCCATGTGTGCTTTTAACTTCTCCTGGGTTTAAAACCATCCTTTCATGGTCGGTTCTGAAAAGTGTTTTCATGGATTAGGCAGGTCTTACTCAACAGCCACTCACCCCCATGCACACATGCCGGCCCTTTAAAGACATTGTCCCAAAGTCTTCCTGCTTCCATTCATTATATCTGACAAGAAGTCTGTTCACATATTTATCTTTGTTGCTCTCTGTAAACACAAGGCTTTCCTTCCTCTGGCTCTTCGGGTGTTTTCCCCCTTTATCGTTAGCTTTAAGCAACTTGATTATGACGGACTTTATGGATTTTCCTTCAAGCATCTTGTGGTTGGGCTTTACTAAGCTGCTTCAATTTGTGGTTTTATGGTTTTCATCACATCCATAAAGTTTCTATCATTATTTTTGTAGTAGTCTAGTGTACTAGCTATGTAACATGAACGCACTGACTATAGTTGCATTTCTTCAACCTTAGCAAGGTTGTGAGGTAAAGCTGTCTTCAGAGTCACCAACTCTGCCTCGTGTGAGGCCTTGGAACAGAATGATCCAAAATGACTGGTTTGTTGTTTCCTTTGTTTGTTCCTTTGTGGTTTTGTTTTTAAAATTATCCTCTCTTGTGTTCTATTTTGAATTTTGGTGGGTATATGATAAGTGATATTGTCAACTTGATAGGATCTAGAATCACTTGGAAGGCAAGCCTCTCAGCGTGTCTGTAGAGGATTATCTAGGTTAGGTTAGCCTCTAGACCTGCCGGTAAGGGATTATCTAGGTTAACTTTGATGAAATGAAGAGACCCATCTAAGCTATGAGTTGGAGCATTCCTTGAGCTGAATTCCATGCCTGAATAAGAAGGAGAAAGCAAGATGATAATGTGTGCCATCTGAGGTTCCTAATACCATGACTTCTCCCTCGTGATTGTGATGGTTTGAATAGGTATGGACTCCATAGACTTGGGTGTTTGAATGCTGGGTCCAAAGGTCGTAGCACTAATAGGAGGTGTGGCCTTGTTTGAGGAAGTGTGTCATTATGAGGGTGGACTTTAAGGTCTCTCACGCTCATGTTCTGCCCACTGTGGCTCATAGTGTTTACTGGCTGCCTGTGGATCAAGATCTAGAATTTTCAGCATCTTCTCCAGCATCATGAATGCTTGGATTCTGTCGTGCTTGCCACCATGATGATAATGAACTAAACCTCTAAAACTGGAACCAGTCCCAATTAAATGTTTCCTTTATACGAGTTCCTGTGATCATGTTGTCTATTCAGAGCAATAACTAAGACAATGACAGATAATATCTAAAAACGTGAGGCGAAATGAATCATCTCTTTGTTAAGATGAATTTGTTGGTATATTGCTGCCTCAAGGAGTCAAGTGATTGAATTTCAATCACTGATCTTCTTTTCCTCTAATGTCTAATCCTCTGTTAATCTTTTTTTTATCATCTTCATTTCTAACATTTTGAACCCATGAACACAGGATGACCTGTATTCCTCCCTCCTCCTGACATTTCTGGGTTCAGGGTCAATTTTGCTTCCTTAAGTTTCCTCCTTCTTTGGGTTGTATTTTCTTCTTTCCAGTCTGCTAACTTCTCTTGTGTCTGTATTGTGAGCCTTACTGTCTTTGGTACTAGGTTCTAGGTTTCAATAAAACCCCAGGGTTGATTTTTGTCATGGAGCTAAGTTAATAGGGAACAGTTTCATCTTTTGGAGTCTTGCTTTCAAGGTTTCTCAGTGCACAAACCAGTACTGAACATTCTTTACCTGAGTTCTCTAACCTATGCTCCACAGTCATGAAGCTTTCTAGTCTGGCTAGGAGAGGTGGAAACTGCTGCCAGTCCTGTGTGGGCTCTACATCCCTGTCTTCAGTTTATACTTTATCTGTAGGAGTCTTTTCACACTGCACTAGTGATTGGCATTCTGTGCATTCTTCAAAGGATTGGTCCCTGTGATGGTTTGAATATGCTTAGCCCATGGAGTGCCACTATTAGGCAATATGGCCTTGTTAGAATAGGTGTGGCCTTGTTGGAGAAAATGTGTTACTGCAAGGGTAGGCAATGAGACTACCCCTCCTAACCACATGGGAGCCATTCTTTTCCTAGTGACCTTCAGATGAAGATGTAGAACTCTCAGCTCCTCATGTACCTTGCCTGTCTGAACACTACCATACTCCTACCTTGATGATAATGGGCTGAACCTCTGAACCTGTAAGCCAGCCCCAGTTAAATGTTGTCCTTATAAGAGTTGTCTTGGTCATGGTGTCTGTTCACAGCAGTGAAACTCTAAGACAGGCTCTCTCAAGTTCTCTCTCTGTTCAGCTATCTCTGTTGTGAGAACTCTGGCCATGTGGCTCTCCCCTAACTCTCTTAATTCTGTCTCTTCAACTCCACAAGTCACCTGGGCACTTCTTGGGTTACCACTCTTTGTTTACTATGTCTTAAAACTCTTGAGACAGTGAGTTGGGAGAATCATGAGGCTCGCTATCTTGTTGCCTGGGTCTCAGGGGTCACCCTCCTTCATTGACTTTAGTCTAGTATAATGAAAGGCATGGTTTTCTATGTTGTATTCCTTTGGTTTCAGGTAAACTAACAAGTCTAGATGTTATTATTTTGCAATGACTAGAAAAGGAAGTTCAAGGCAGCTGTTCACATCTAGGATTCTGTTCAAAATCTGAACTATAGTCTTAATTACAAACCAGAACTCCATGCTCTTCAAAGTTGTAGTAGTTACTTTGGTGTCACTGTGACTAAGATACATGTCAGAGAAACTGAAGGAGAAGAGATTTATTCTGACTTAGTATAGAAGAGGGTTCAGTCCATTGAGGTGACAGCTGAGCAGCTCACATCATCAAGGGCTGGGAAAGAGAAAGGGACATTTGGATACTGGTTTGCATTTTCCCCTTTCCTCTGTTCATTCCATCAGCACTGTAGCCCATAGCACCCACATTCAGGATAGGTCTTTCCCCCTCCATTCCTCTCTGAAAAGTCCTCACAGATCTTCTCCAGCTTCTAGTTCAGTGGTTTGCAACCTTCCTAATGCTATGGCCCTTTCATACAGTTCCTCATGTTGTGACCCTGACCATAAAATTATTTTAACTGCTACTTTATAACTGTAATTTTGCTTCTGTTATGAATTGTAATGTAAATATCTATGTTATAGCCCACAGGTTGAGAACCATTGTTCTAGGCAATTCTAAATGTACTCAAATTGATAGTAATGATTAACTATTATAAAAGAACATGTCATATGCTAGTAACAGCAACAGCAGTGACTTGAGTAGAATCTTGGTCCCACATCTGCTAACACAAAAGCTGCATTTAAAACAAAACAAAACAAAACAAAACAAAATCCTCTCTTGTTTGTGTGTATGTCCAGGCTTAAGAGATACAACACTGGCTACTTTAAAATTTCTCTTCCAGTTCAAAAATCTTAAGTAGCCATGAATACGTCAAGAAGTTTGATTAAGGTACACCATGGAAAATGTCACAGTGCATTAAACATAAATTTCTAGGATAGATTACCACAAAATAATCCCATATCCTAGTCCAGAGAGAAAAATTAGCATCACTAATTTTTAAAATGTAGTTTTAAAAGAGACAACTATAATCTAGCAATGTTTAGTGTGTGTGTGTGTGTGTGTGTGTGTGTGTGTGTGTGTGCATGTATGTATGTATCTTTTGTATCTTGAGGACCTAAGTGGTTCTTGCAAGTATTAGATACTTGGTAATCCATTTTAAACTGAACGTTCAATGGAATGGTTACATGTATCATCAAGCCTGGAATTTGTGGGCCTATGAGAACATCATTTAGACATACAGATATTTAAATAGGCAAGCTATTTTGAATAAGAAGAGTTGGTTCCCAACCATTGGACTGAGCACAGGGATACCAATGGCAGAGTTAGGGGAAGGCCTGGAGGAGGTGAAGGGATTGCAAACCCATAGGAAGAACAACAATATCAACCAACCGGACACCCAGAGCTCCCAGGGACTAAGCCAGCAACCAAAGAGCACACATGGAGCAACCCATGGCTCCAGCCACATATGTAGCAGAGGATGGCCTTATCTGGTATCAATGGAAGGTCCTGCGAAAGTTCAATGCCCCTGAGCAGGGGAATGCTAGGGCAGTGAGGCAGGAGTGGGCGGGTTGGGGAGCACCCTCATAAAAGCAGAGGGAGGGGAGTCAGATAGGGGGTTTTCAGAGGGGAAACTGGGAAAGGGGATAACATTTGAAATGTAAATAAGTAAGATAACAAATTTTCAAAAGGAGCTGGCTCAAGTTACCTAAACAATATTACTATTCAGAACTCGATAGAAAAGCACCTCAGAAAGTCTACTCAATGTTCCAATAAGTGTGTGTGTGTGTGTGTGTGTGTGTGTGTGTGTGTGTGTGTGTGTGTGTGTTTTAACAGCCAAGGAGGTAGCTAAGGGAAACACAATTCCATATAATTATAGCCAGAGAGAATTTGAGAGATAAATAGCAGGTAGATTTGGAGAAAAATAATTGGACTAACTGGGGACCGACAATAGCTCAATAGTTTGAGGAAGTAGCATTGTCAAGACAGAATCTCTGCTCAGCAATCAGGGGCTGAATCCAGGTACTTTGCTAGTCACTCCAGTGGACATTGTTTCTCAGTCGAACTGTGGGGAAGCTTATGGTGTTTGAAATAGTTTAGGGGAATGCCACTGGGGTTAGGGCTTATGCAGAGTCTGCAGTGATAACACACATGATCCGTAAGAGTGAATATTTCATAGAGTTTTATGTTTTATAGAAATGACTATTATTCCAGGACTTGGGGAAGAAAAATGTTAGAACTCATGGGACTACATAATGATAGTCTCGGAAGAATTTGAGTTTTAAACTCATAAAGAAACTGTGAAAGGCAGATAGTAAATAGGAGTTTAGGACCCCAAACAAAAGTCAAAAGTCACTTGCTTTGATACGCATAGTGAAAGAAAAGTAACAAATATGGACAAGTTTGGCAAACTGAAAGATGCCTGACAGGATATTCAAACTTCTTGAACATGACCAAGCTAAGGACCACCTCCCACATGTCAGCCCATCCTCCCACATACACAAACGAAAACACAATCAAAGAGAGAGGGGTTGTGTGACTTGGGATAACAGCTGAGAGGCAACACAATTCACAGGCCAACGCTTAGCCATAACTCTTGTTGTCTTCTATGGATCATGAAGAAAGAGCTTTGTGTGAAGAACCAACACCTGTGTGATCTCGTAGGGAGAAACCCATCAAAGCAGCAGAAACTCTCAGATGTCAAGCTCTTCTTATCATGATGAAATTCCCCCCTTACCATCTGCTTCAAGAAGTAAAGGCCTCCTTCTAAGGCTCAGGATTCACCACATCTCAAAGATACTTACCACATTTGGGCACAATAAGAAAAGTCCACTGTGTCTTTCTCCTGTGTCCAGTTATGTTACCATGGATGCTCATAGTCCAGATCCCACTGGTGGTGTGACCAAAACAAACATGCTTCAGAGGGACATGCTCATCACCAATCGGAAGAGGAACTATCATATTTCATTGTGATTAGTTTTTCTCCTGGAATCCAATGGTAGGTCTTCTTAGCATTCTCTAGTAGATTTTAAGTTGATTTATGCCTGGTAGTGGTGGCACACACCTTTAATCCCAGCATTCAGGAAGCAGGGGCAGTCAGATGTCTGTGAATTTGAGGGTAACCTGGTCTACAGAGAGAGTTCCAGGATAGCCAGGTCTCCATAGAGAAACTCTGTCTCAAACAACGAAACAACCAACAACAGAAAAGGAAGTTAATTTTTAAAAGTATCCTTCATGATCAAAAGAAATGGCAAAAGGAAGCCAACGTTCCTTTTTTAAAAAATTTATTAATCATTTTATTTGTTTACATTTTAAATGTTATTCCCCTTTCTGGTCTACCCTTCACAACCCCTCCCACCCCACCTCACCCTTTGGGCATCCCACTTCTCCGGGACATCAAGCCTTCATAGGACCACATGCCTCCCATTCCCACTGATGCCAGATGAGGCAGTTCTCTGCCAAATATGTAGCTTGAGTCATGTATACTCTTTGGTTGGTGGTTTAGTCCCTGGAAGCTCTGACGGGCCCAGTTAGTTGATACTGGTTTTCTTCCTATGGGGTTGCAATCTCCTTCAGCTGTTTCAGTCCTTCCCCTAACTCTTCCATTGGAGTCCCTGGGCTCAGTCCAATGGTTGGCTGTGTATCTGCATCTGCCTTAGTCAGTTTCTGGCAGAGCCTCTCAGAGGACATCCATACCAGACTCCCCATCTGCAAGCATATCTTGACATCAGCAATAGTGGCAAGGTTTGGTGTCGGCAGGTAGGATGGATTACATGGGTAGGGTGGTCTCTGGATGGCTTTTCCTTCAGCCTCTGCTCCATTTTTGCCCCTACATTTCCTTTAGAGAGGGACAGCTCTGGATTAAAAATTTTGAGATGGATGGGTGGCCCCACCCCTCCACTGGGGGCCCATGTCTATCTACTGGAGGTGGTCTCTTCAAGTTCTATCTTCCTGCCGTTGGGTCTTTCAACTAATGTCATCCCCATTGGGTCCTGGAAGCCTCTTGCATCCCTGGCCTTTGGGATTTTCTGGTGGTTCCCAAAGTTCCCTACTGCTACTTATTTCCCATACTTAGTCCTACCCCTTTCACCCCCACTTCCCCTCTCCCATGAGGGTCCCTCCCTTCTTCTGCCTCCCATAATTATTTTCTTTCCTCTTCTAAATTGGTTTGAAGCATCCACCCTTTGACCTTCCTTCTTGTTAAGCTTCATATGGCCTGTGAGTAGTAGCCTGAATATTCTGAGTTTGGGGGTTAATATTTAATTATCAGCGAGTATATATCATGTATGTCCTTTTGGGTCTGGGTTAGTTCACTCATGATGATATTTTATAGTTCCATCTATTTGCTTACAAAGTTTGTGAAGCTGTCATTCTTAATAGCTGAGTAGTATTCCATCATGTAAATGTATCACTTTTTCTGTATCCATTCTTCCCTTGAGGAACATCTGGGCTATTTCCAGCTTCTGGCTATTATAAATGAAGCTGCTATGAACATAGTGGAGCATGTGTCCTTGTTATTTATTGGAGCATCTTTTGGGTATATGCCCAGGAGTGGTGTAGCTGTGTCTTCAGGTAGAATTTCTATTTCCAATTTTCTGAGGACCCACCAGATTGATTTCTGAAGTAGTTGTACCAGCTTGCAATCCTACCAGCAATGGAAGAGTGTTCCTATGTCTGTACATCTTCACCAGCATCTGCTGTTTCACTTGAGTTTTTGATCTTAGACATTCTGATTGGTGTGAGGTGAAATCTCAGGGTTATTTTGATTTGCATTTCCCTGATGACTAAGGATATTGAACATTTCTTTAGGCTCTTCTTGGCCATTCGATATTCCTTAGTTGAGAATTCTTTGTTTTACTCTGTACCCCATTTTAAATAGGATTATTTGATTCTCCGGAGTCTAACTCTTTGAGTTCTTTGTATATATTGGATATTAGCCTTCTATCAGATGTAGGGTTGGTAAACATCTTTTCCCAATCTGTACATTGTCATTTTATCCGAATGACAGTGTCCTTTGCCTTACAGAAGCTTTTCAGTTTCATGAGGTCACATTTGTCAATTGTTAATCTTAGAGCCTGAACTACTGGTGTTCTGTTCAGGAAATTTTTCCCTATACCAATGTGTTCAAGGTAGTTTCCCACTTTCTCTTCTATTGAATTCAGCATATCTGGTTTTATGTGGTCCTTGATTCACTTGGACTTGACCTTTGTACAAGGAGATAAGAGTGGATAAATTTGCCTTCTCCTACATGCAGACCACCAGTTAGACCAGCACCATTTGTTGAAAATTCTGTCTTTTTTCCACTGTATGGTTTTGGCTTTTTTGTCAAAGACCAAGTGACCATAGGTATGTGGGTTTATTTCTAGTTCTTCAATTGCATTGATCTACCTGTCTGTCTTTGTACCAATACCATGTAGTCATTAGTTATTACTATTGCTCTGTAGAACATCTTGAAGTTGGGGATGATGATTTCCCCAGAATTTCTTTTATTGTTGAAATTTTTTTCACTATCCTGTATTTTTTGTCATTCCTGATGAAGTTGAGAATTGCTATCTCTATGAAGAGTTGAGTTGGAATTTTGATGGGGATTGCATTGAATCTGTAAATTGCTTTTGGTAAGATGACTGTTTTTCTACTGATCCATGAGCCTGGGCAATCCTTCCATCTTCTGAGATCTTCGATTTCTTTCTTCAAAGATTTGAAGTTCTTGTTGTATAGATCATTCCCTTGCTTGGTTAGAGTTACAACAAGACATTTTATATTAATTGTGACTATAATGAAGGATGTTGTTTCCCTAATTTCTTTCTCAGTCTATTTATCCTTTGTTTGTGTTAATTTGACATCCAGCCACTTTGCTGAAGTTTTTTATCAGCTGTAGTTGTTCTCTGGTAGAATTATTGGGGTCACTTATTTATGCTATCATATAATCTGAAACAGTGATACCTTGACTTCTTTCTTTCTTTCTGATTTGTATCCCCTTTGACTTCCTTTCGTTGTCTAATTCCTCTAGCTAGAACTTTGAGTACTATATTGAATAAATATGGGGAGTGCACAGCCTTATTTTGTCCTTGATTTTAGTGGGATTGCTTCAAGTTTCTCTCAATTTAATTTGATGTTCGCTGTTGGTTTGCTGTGTATTGCTTTTATTATATTTAGGTATAATATCCTGATCTTTCCAAGACTTTTAACATGAAGGGATGTTGCATTTTGTCAAAGACTTTGCAGCATCTAATGAGATGATCATGTGATTTTTTTTTCTCTGTGAGTTTAATGGATTTCAGTATATCGAAACACCTCTGCATCCGTGGGATGAAGCCTACTTGATTGTGGTGAATGATCATTTTGATGTGTCCTTAGATTTGATTTTGGAGAATTTTATTGTTTTTGCATTGATATTCATAAGCAAAATTGGTCTGAAGTTCTCTTTCTTTGCTGGGTCTTTGTGTGGCTTAGGTATCAGTGTAACTGTGGCTTCATAGAATGAATTAAGTAGTATTCTTTCTGTTTCTATTCTGTGAAATTGCTTGAGAAGTACTGGTATTAGGTCTTCTTTGAAGATCTGATAGAATTCTGCACTAAAACCATCTGGTCTTGGGCTTCTTTTTTGTTAGGAGACTTTTAATGACTGCTTTTATTTCATTAGGGGTTATGGGAGTGTTTAGATAGTTTTTATCTGGTCCTGATTCAACTTTGGTACCTGGTATCTGTCTAGAAAACATCCATTTCATCTAGATTTTCCAGTTTTGATGAGTACAGGCTTTTGTAGTAGGATCTGATGATTTTTTTAATATCCTCAGTTTCTGCTGTTTTCTCTCCCTTTTCATTTCTGACTTTGTTAATTTGGATACACTCTCTGTGACCTCTGGTTAGTCTGGCTAAGGGTTTATCTACCTTGTTGATTTTCTCAAAAAAAACAAAACAAAACAAAACAAAACAAAACAGCTCTTAGTTTTGTTGATTCTTTGTATAGGCCTTTTTGTTTCTAATTGTTTGATTTCAGTCCTGAGATTGATTATTTCCGGTTGTCTACTCCTCTTGAATGTGTTTGCTTCTTTTTGTTCTAGAGCTTTCAGATATGTTGTTAAGTTGCTAGTGTAGGATCACTCCGATTACTTTATAAAGGTACTCAGAGATATGAGTTTTCCTCTTGGTAGAGATATGAGTTTTCCTCTTGGTAGAGATATGAGTTTTCCTCTTTCTTCTTTGTGTCCTATAAGTTTGGGGATGCCATGCCTTCATTCTCATTACATTTTAGAAAGCCTTTAATTTTTTCTTTTATTTCTCCCCTGACCAAATTATCATTGAGTAGAGACTTGTTTCATTTCCATGAGTATGTGTGTTTTCCATTGTTTTTGTTGTTATTGAAGACCAGCCTTAGTCTGTGGTAATCAGATACATGCAATTGTTTAAATCTTCTTGTATCTGTTGAGCTTTTTTGTGTCTGATTATATGGTCCATTTTGGAGACGATACCATGAGGTGTTGAAAAGAACATAAATTCTTTTGCTTTAGGGTGAAATGTTCTGCATATATCTGTTAAATCCATTTGGTTCATAACTTCTTTTAGTTCACTGTGTCTCTGTTTGCTTTCTGTTTCCAAGATCTATCCATTGGTGAGAGTGGGGTGTTGAGGTCTCCCACTATTGCTGTGTGAGGATCAATGTGTGTTTTGATCTTTAATAAAGTTTCTTTTGCAAATGTGGCAGTCCTTGTATTTGGGGTATAGATGTTTAGAATTGAGAGTTCATTTTGATGGATTATTTTTTCTTTGATGAGTATGAAGTATCCTTCCCCATCTCTTTTGATAACTTTTGACTGAAAGTCCATTTTATTGGATATTAGAATGGCAACTTCAGTTTGTTTCTTGGGACCATTTGTCTGGAAAAAATTTTCCCAGCTTTTCAGTCTGAGGTAGTGTTTCTCTTTGTTGTTCATATGTGTTTCCTGTATGCAGCAAAATGCTGGATCCTGTTTTTATATATCCAGTCTGTTAGCCTATGACTTTTTATTAGATAATTGAATCCAGTCATATTAAAGATCAATGATTTTTGGTTTCTGTTATTTTTGTTGTTAGTGGTGATATTATATTTGTGTGGTTTTCTTCTTTTGTTGTTAGATGATTAATTTCTTAGTTTTTCTTGAAATTTTCCTTCTATTATGCTCTGTTAGGATGGATTAAAAGATAATGTTTAAATTTTATTTTGTCATGGAATATTTTGGTTTCTCTATCTATGGTGATAAAGAGTTGTGATGGGTATAGTAGCCTGGGCTGGCATTTTTGTTCTCTTAAGTCCCTTCACCTGTTTGGTTGTGTTTTCCTGTCATTCTTTAAGGGATTTTTTGTATTTCCTCTTTAATGGCTTCTTCTTGTTTACCTATGGTCTCCTAAATTTCTTTAAGCAAACTATTTCTGTCCTCTTTAAAGTATTTTAGGTTGGAATCTTGCTTTTCAGGTGTGGTAGGGCATGCACGGCTTGGTGGTGTGGGAGAACTGAGTGCTGATGTTGCCAAGTAGCATT
Source organism: Rattus norvegicus (assembly GCF_021556685.1). NCBI lineage: Eukaryota > Metazoa > Chordata > Mammalia > Rodentia > Muridae > Rattus > Rattus norvegicus. The sequence continues at coordinate 123,279,865 of NC_141538.1, read as the reverse complement.
GTTTTTCTGTTGTTTATGTTCTTGCTCTTACCTTTCACTATCTGGTTATCTAAGGTGTTAACTGGCCTCAGTGTCTCTGACTGGATCCTGTTCCTCCTGTGAGCCTGTGAGCCTGATTGTGACCCCCAGTAGTAAGATGTCTCTGGGTCTGGGAAGGAGTCTGCAGCACCAGCAACGGCCAGGGCCCAGTTATGGGCTGGAAGGAAGATGTCTCTGGCAGGGCTGGGCAGATAGGGCCTGCCTCTGCTGGGGCCTGTGTTAGGCCAGTTATTGTGGTGGGGATGTCTCACCTGTGAGCCTGGTTGTGATGACCTTGGAGTTAAACTGTCTCTGGGTGTAGGAGGGGGTCTGGAGTACCAGCTCTGTCCTGGGCCAGTTTCACCAATATTTCTTTTTAAAGGACAGACTGCATAAGCTATTGGTTGAGAGGTCCATCTCCTGGACCTACAAACCTACTTAGATCTTGATGTATAAGCTCATGAGACTCAGGAAATACACCTCACAAGTCTAGGAAAGCCAAAACTAACAAGATTCACAGGCCTCCAGCCAAAGTTATAGACTCAGTAAACAATAGCCTAGAGAATAGATTCCCCATCTGTTGAGCTGCCTGCAAGTCATGCAGAGAGCTCCAAGCTTGCAGCTTCCTGCTGGCGTGGGCTTTTCTGTGATATAGCTGCCTTTGAATTGTTCATGACCCTATGGCCTATAATCCTGTAAGTCTCCCCAGGAATCTCACAACTTTGTCAAATTGTATATTAGTAGAATTGTTATGGTGGTGGTGGTGGTGGTGGTGGTGGTGGTGGTGGTGGTGGTGGTGGTGGTGGTTGTGTGTATGTGTGTGTGTGTGTGTGTGTGTGTGTGTGTGTGTGTATGTGGTATGTCTCCTCTTTGGGAAAAGTCTCACACAATACACCTCCCCCCTCTTCCTTCTTCCCAAACATCCACATTTCTATTAATTCTTTGAGAATTTTACATTCTGTATTGTATTCATACCTCACCCCTCCCCATGGTTCCCTCTGACATCCACTCTCCATTTTTCCAACCTTCCGAAATCCATGCCCTCTTTTTAAAAAAAATACACATAATCCAATTCTGTTGGCCCTGTATACTCCTTGGTGTGGGGGGTGTGTAGCCACTGACCTGTGGTTAACCTCCCAGAGTCTACATCCACAAAAAAACTCCCTCTGTCCCTTCTAAAATGTCTTTGAAGGTTGGTTTCTCCATCAGTATACCCTAACACTGTCTTCCACCTTTCTAGGCTGATGCCATTGATGTTCAGAGTTCTCTCTGATATTTTTTATTTCCTTCTAACAGTGGTAAGATAATGCCAGTTTTTATTAGAACATGCTTAAATAGTTCTTATATGTTAAATTGCCTCCTCCAGGTATCTCTCCATCCCACTCTCTTCATAGTGCTTTTCCTTCCTCTGCTTAGTCTCTTACTTGTACTTACCTCTTTATTCTCTGAGAACTCTCTACTGAGCCATCACTTGAGTAAAAATGCTCTCTCATCACCAGAGATCCTTATGGAATTTTCCCTTCCTCTATTGTGCACCCAGGTACACCATTGTGACCAGTTTCCTTCTTAAAATAGCCATCCTTCAGTGAGGGTGCACAACTTTAATCCCAGCACTTGGGAGGCAGAGGTAGGATGATTTCGGTGTTCATGGCCAACCTGGTTTACAGAGTGAGTTCCGGGCTACCCAGTTCCCTCAGACACAAAGTTCTCCTATAAATTTTCCACTACTATGGTTTCTCTCTCCTTTGCAGGTGTATTCCTTTGCATTAAACATTATATTGCACATTACAGAGTACTTCAAAGATTAGTCATCTCCATACCCCTCTTCTCACTATACTTTCTCTCTCTAGGATATCATTCTAAAGTGCTTGGTAGCATTATGAGAAGTGCTACATAAAGGCTCACATGAAGCACAGTAGTGGAATACCCATCTCTTTCTGTAGGAGAGGACATCAGAGAATCTCATAAGACATAAGGGTTGTACCCTGGATTCAAATCAGCATACTTGAATAATGTATTTGTTCACAAAAATGCCAGTAAAATTCATTAGTCAGTCCTATTCCCACCCCCTTCCCCAACCAATTACACACACCTTCATTTGTCTTCATTTGTACAGTCAATAATGTGTGTGTGTGTTTATGTGCATATATATTGTTGCAAATGCATGTAAGATAGAGTCTAGACTGGAATTCTTTGTATTCAGACTGCCATATTGAGTTACCTCATCCACATGACCCACTCCTTGTCACAAATACAGCACCCCCCCCAAAAAAAAACCAAATCAACACATGCTTTCCTGCAAATTGGAACTTCCTTGTATTTCTTGTTTCTGAGAAAGACTTTCCCACCTTTCCATAAGTCAAAAAACCTGACACTTATTCTCACGTCTTTTCCTCCTTAACCCATTCCCAAGACTTGCAAATATGGTTTCTACATAACACCACATGCATTCATTTCTCTTTATCCTCACAGCCTCTTCCTGGTCTAAGTGATCATTTTGTTATAGTTTGGTTATGACTTGTAATATCACCTTCCACATTCTTTGTTATCCCCTCCAAATGTGTTTGCATGCTATAATTAGAACAGTCATTCCCAAATGAAAGTGTGGTTATAATACTTCTCTACTTAACAATGTTGATGGAGTCCCACTGTGCTTAAAGAAGAGCGAAAGTCTTATCGTGTGCCAGTGGGTCACACGAGATTTATTGGTGATACCTCATAAAGTAGCATTGTTTACTGCTCTATGCTGAGAGTCACAAAGGGCTTCTTTCTCTTCATCCTGGGAGCTGTGCTGCCTCCCACTACAGGACTTTAGCCATCAGCTGGTTTTTTGTTATAAAATGTTTCTTTTCTCCTTTTCATACAGGTTGACTAAGGTTGCTTTTTCTTCAGAGAACTTGTATCAGAGCCTAAGAACCTACTAACTTTTAAAAATGGCATTAGTATCAGTCTCCTCAAGTACATCAACATCTGATGTTGCTGGAGGAGGCCAGAACAGCACTTCAGGTTCTCAAGAACTACAGTTACTGATGTTTGCGAGCCACCATGTTGGTGTAGAAATTGAGATTATATCCTTAATATGAGCAACAGTTGTGTTAAGCTGCTGGGTGATCTCTCGGGTCCCTTCTCACATAATAGGAAGGCTCCATCTGATCTCCTAGGAGGAGTGCTCTCTGAACATGGCCCCCCAAGTCCTAAAGAGGTAAGTGCTCTCATGTGGTCCTCAACTTTAGCACATCTTGTACTGTCACTGAGTTTTTTGCTTGCACACCTATTTTTCCATGTCTTCCAGTGCACAAGATGTACAAGAGGCGGTATATCTTAGCACAGCACTTGAAGGAATGCTAGAGGCCTGTTTGGAATCAGAAAACTCTACTCCGAAGTGAAAGCCTGAGAAACAAGCTTCCTATCTGAGCTTAGTTCATCACCGCATTCTCTGAATGTCTTTTCCTATTCCGGGCATCTCAATAGCTGGATTTTCTCTTGTCACAGGAGGTTATGAAAACCAGAATACCTTTTCCAAAATCCAGCCTTAAAAAAACAAATATATCACTCTGATTTTTCTTTACCATGTTGTGACACCTGTAAAAACATTCTTTGGTCTACCTTGCTTGAATGTAGGATAGAAGACTCTACTCCAGATAGGAACCTAGACTCAGAGAAGAGGAATTGTGCAGACAGGTTGAAGAAGAACCCTTGCAGATTGGGCTTCTTCTGATCATGTATTATTAACTCATACCACTGGGGAGATGGTGTCAGTTATGACCTTTCATAATGGGCAAGAAAGCTCATTCACATTTCAGACTCTAGACTAAATCTATGTTCATTAATATATTCTATGATAGCTGATGAAGATCCATGAAAATTGGGAGACAAGCTCTTCAATGCTCCTTCCCTGCTCTATTGTATCTTCCATGAAGCTACATACTCAATGGAGGAGGTTATTTTCCTCAGTACAAAGGAGCTAAGGCCTTACCTATGTGGTTACCTCCTGGAGAAGCTGAACGGAGTAAAAAGTAGGATAGCTCCCCTGTTGTATAAGTGATTTCATGTCTACAGATGCATGATTTCCAAGATATGAAAGGGATTTGCCAGTAATTTTTTAAAAATTATAACTAGGGATCTTTGAGAATGAGAGAGAATACATTATAAACTATAACCCTATGAGGGTTTGATAGGCAAACACTACCCTACTTTCCAAAGCCAAGCAGTAGAGATTGCCAAGAATGACATCAGTCATATGACATATTCTGAACAGATTATAAACCTGTAGTTTGAGAGGGATGTAACTAACAGAAGTTTGCAAGCAATATAGCTTCTTCTCTATTAGTTATGTGAATAGATAGCACCAAGGAGTGGGTGCTTTAGATATAACTGCATTTCAGGAAAATATTCCCTAATGTGCTGTTGACCAGGTTGGCCTAGTGATGGTGTACCTGGCTTAACTTATATTTCCCTCAATTCTTTTGCATATAGAGGATTGTTTTAGAGATCATTGCTGATCTGGAAGACAGAAATAACAACAACTCCATTTTTTTGTCCTGTCCTGATCATCATTTTTCAACACAATGTATATGAAAATATTAACGTCATTGTCAAAGATAAGACTCGCAAGTGCTAAGGAGGGTTTGGTATCTGAATTATCAGAATCACTATCCAAAATAATTTTTAGGCTGAAATAAATAACAGGTGGTAGTATGGAGATGTTTTTCTATGTATGTTTTCTTATTTAGCCATGACAATAGGCCATTAACATTGTTACTTGCTGCATGCTTGGAATGTGTCTGGAGCTTTGCTAAAATGGTCTGTCATTCTAAATTATCTTTTGCTATAGATTGAATGGATCCCATTTATGAGCAAGAAAACTGAAAACCTACCAGGTAAGGACCTTTCCTAAGCTCACAAAGTTGGTACAAGATCAAGAATTCATGCCGGATTTTAGATGAAATGTAGCAGGGAAGTTTAAAATTTGCAACAAGTTTCAGAAACTCAGTTGTAGAAGGATGGAGACAGTTTAGTTCATGGGACAAGGTGTGGAAAGTTTTGTTTGTCTTTGTGTCACTTTCTGAATGACCCAGATGAGTCCCCCAAATGAACCAGTCTCAGCCATGAGACAAAGATGAGCATGAGTCACACTAATCCTCAATGAACAAAATATACTCTTGAGTCTAGAACTCTGATCCCAGGATGATTTGATCGAAATTGTCAAGATAAGTCATACGAAAAATGGTTGCAAACACTACAACATAGAAAACATGCTACCCCTCTCCTTACTTGAAAGTAACACTCACTCCTGCACAGTGAACCAGAAATCATTTCTATCGTTTGATTCTCTTGATAATCACATGACAAAGAAATCATTAATTCTTGTTTTACTGATGAGCACACTGAGGCACAAGGCCCTACAGCAGTTCCCAAAGACTTAGGCAAACACTGAGGGTCTGACTCTTATTTTCAGCTTGAATGCAAAATTGGAATAGGACTTATATACTGTGATGGTTAGTTTTACTTGTCAACTTGACACATGCAGAATCACCTGGGAAGAGAGCCTTAATGAAGGATTGTCAAGATCAGGGTGGCCTGTGAGTATGTCTTGATTACATTAAGTGATGTGGAAAGGCCCAGTCTCAGAGTGGGGGTGACCGGTCCTTAGGTTTGGATCCTAAACTATATGAAAAGAGGGAAATGAATTGAATACAGGCATGCATACATGCATTTTCCTTTTGCTCTTGACTGTGGATGCAACTCGATATTTCAAAGTCATGCCATCCTGATTTCCCCTATGGTGAAGACAGTAACTTGGGATTTTGTGCCAATTAAATCCTTTTTCTCCCCCAGCTGTCTTTGTTAGAATGTCTTATCAGCAGGAGACATTGAACTAGGATATATACATGATGGTTCATAGCTGTCTGGAACTCCAGTATCAGAGTACCTGATGCCTGCCCCCTTTTTGCCTCTGTAAGCACCAGATATGCATCTAGAGCACAGACATAAATGCAGACAAAACACCCATACTCATAAAATTTAAATAAAAAAGTTTTAAAACGAGAAGAAATTAAGTGAGAAGTCAGTGGGAAAAATAAAACTAAGACAGGACCAAACTCATTGCTGAAAAAACCTTCACACACAGAACACCATGCTGAGGTCATAGGATTCAGTGACCACTGATGGCTTCAGGCCTGCATGCTTTGGAGACAGGTCACGGCTCTGTCGCTACATTACTGTCACCAGTGGAGAATTAAAAGTCTGATCTGTAGGCCCCTAGGATGAGCCACTTTAGTCAGGGCTCTAGAGGAGAATGGAACCCATCATCATTAAAAACACGTACATTTTCCATGCTAAGGACCCTTCAGTAGAAAAGAGAGCAGGGAGCGTTTTTAGGCATAAAACCTTTGTAACCAATTCTGTTTTGTCACGGTATCAGATGATAATATCTAGTCAGTTCTGGCTAGAACCGAAAGGCAAGCTTTTGATTTTCTAAAGAAATTCAGTAATTTCCTCTTACTGAGGAATTCATCTAGCACAGACTCTTTCCTGCCCACAGGGTACTTACTTCTCTGTGGCTAAGTTAGTAAGAGCTACCCATTGAGCATTTGTCATCTCCTATGCATGCACACACGCACTCAGGATGACTTATTTTAAAATGATGCCTTTAAGACTTGGTAACATTTAAACAGTTCTTTTTAGAATAGCATAACCTACGATACAAGCAAAGGCATAGGCAGATTGCTGTGGTGTCTATGAGGATTTCTATGTGCTCTAAGGGTTGTGGTCTAGGTGACTCTTTTAGACCTCGGATTCCCTGTGTGTCAAATGAATCAACGGGTTTCTCTACATTGAACTAACCGTACTATGATTCTGTGAGTCACTGTGGTAGGTGACGCAACCCAGCTGACGATGCCTTTTATTTACCTAACAGATTAAACTCTTCAGAATTCTAGAGAGGTAGAAGGAAATGGTTCAAGACGAACAAAGTGGTTTTGTTTGTTAGTCTTCACCACCCTCCTTCCTGTATCAATGAGCTGGGTGAATAATCTGCTGAGAAGAAAATGAAATGTTCTGAGCCATGGGGCTTTTTGCACACAGAGAATATGAAACTTCACTTGTGATGTGGATGAGCAAAGTGGCTTGTCTTCTTGTGAAGTATGGTGAAGAAGAGGAAGAAGAAGAAAAAAAATCCCGCTTAGTATATTAGAATTGACTACAAAATGAATGGAGCTACAACCTAATTTATTCATGCTTTTGTTTATTCAGCTCATATAAAAGTCTCTTAAGAATGCATTTGAGCACAATATATAATAGTAATAATATTATAACATACATTGTGAGAAACTTTTGAAAACAATATAACGTCCACCTGGAACAACGCAGTGTTACAGACGTAGGAACCCATTGGTCATGCACATTTTGTGCCATTTTCTTTAACTAGTTGTCACAATGCTGAACTGAAGCATGACACATATTTTACAAACTGAAACTGACACCAGGAAGAGGCCTAACAAGTGTTATCAGAAGCTTCACATTTGCATAATTTATGACATCAGTTCACATTCTACGATAAAAATTCACATTGTCTTCTTGTTGCCTTTGATGAATTTGAACAGGGCTCCCCTGCTTGTGGGCAGCATGGAGACTAGCTCTGCCAAATCAGTAGTCTGGGGCTACTCAGTATCATCTGTGAGCAAATGTAGTGTTGTTTTATTAGAACCAAAGCCACAATTAGAGCAGAGCCCAGTGACAACCCAATTCATGCATCCAGAGACTTGGATGGAACATGGGTTAAAAAAAAATCAAAACAAAAAACAAAAACAAAACAAAAAACCTGACATCCCAGTGCTCCTAGCCCCTACCAAACTATACAAAATAAAACCTCAGTATAAACCATTTAGTATCTAATATGATAATCCTGTTTGCAAAACCAGCTCATCAAAGGGTTCGGCAGAATTAGGGACTCAGACAAAGAAAGGGCAGACCTTTGGAACAACGGCCATTCCTGTCCTTAACTTCTAATGGGGCTTCATGTCTCCCTTAAGCGTTGTTTGGGATATATAATACACAATACAAAACATTACAAGAAAAGGTTGCAACTCTTAGGCAGAGTTTTCTACACAAATTTAACACCACCATTGGCAGGCAATGTTAGATATATAAATTAATAACTTACAAAACATTACAATATGTACATTATGTAATAAATACATGGTTATAAACAGGAAGAGGGAAGTGTTAGTGCAGGGGGTAGTACGAGACAAAGACGGCAGCATTAAATTGACAATAGTATACTTGGGCGAAGGAGGGGGTGAGAGAGGAGGGATGGCAGGTGGTGTGCAGCTCACAGTGGGGCAGCCACACACATGGCCTTGTATGACTGACCACTCCATAGACTGATGGCAAACATCACGGCTTCTTCCACAGACCTCCTGGTTTGTTGAGCATGAGTTTAAAGCAAAGCAGAGAGAATTCTCAGGGGGAAAACAGTACTCAAAGCAGGCAAACAGTTAAGTTGCAGGGGCCACTACAGAGTCAGATTGGACAAAGAGAAGGAAGTAGCCTGTGGTTAGAACTGCATCTGTCCCCGTTGGTTTGCAAAAGTTAACTGGAGGAAAGCCAAAGATATTACCCAAGAAAGAAGGGAAACTGCTCTCTTTCATTTTCTTTTTGTTTTTTTTTTCCCAGAAAGACTCAAAAAAGTTTGTAGAAGGAGGTACTAAACTCTAGATATTCAACAGGCATTTCAAAGACACGAAAACATTTTACAAAAAAGGCACACAGGTTGGCAGACAACAGGATGGGTGAGATTTATAGATGAAGTTGTTAGTGAGTTCAGTCACCTGTCGGGACAGCCCCTCAACACCTATTGCAGAGCAATCTCTCAGCTTTCTGTCCTCTGTTTTCAAGCCATTTAGCTGTGCTGGGAACTGGCTTCTACTACAGCTGCGGGTCTCCGCCAAGCTCGCCGGCAAGGCAAGGCAGCACGGAACTGCTATTTGCTTCACGGCCTTGCATTCTGGCTCCAAACTCAAGTAACTGCAAAGGCCAGGTGGCCTTTGTTTTGTGCAGGCCTTGGCTCTGGTAGGTGGGCCCTACCACTCAGCTGGCATGCTCGTCAAGGATAGAATGTTCACCTCCACACAGAGGGAGATTATGTGTCGATCAGAGACTTGTCTTCTGTGGCAATGTCTATGTCAGTCTCTTCCAGAGAATCCCTGTTCTCTGGATCGATCACACAAAGTGTCTTTGTGCTGCTGAAATAGTTGGGGCCTTCTCCCTCCTTTTCCGGTCCTTCAGAATCCTCTTCTTCAAGGGTCAGTTCGAACTGAAACTTCTCCATAAGGCCTTGGCAGTCCCTGCTCCTCTCGTCCAGTGGTGGAGAGGGGCTCTGGGGAATCATACTCTGGTACCAGTTCCTGTTATCTTCTAGTGTGTCCAAAATGTCTTGAGCATCAGGCTGAACCAGGTCTGCCCAGGTCTCCCACAATGGATGGACAATGTAGTCAATGAAACCAACCTGGAAGAAAAGTAACACATCTGTTACTGCATGGGCCCTAGAAAACTAAGCGCCCTCTCATGGTTTCTATATAAAGGGAGAAGGGGACTGAAGGGGACCAATAGTAAGAGGTTGTTTACTGGATTGCTTGCTATATGGTAGGCCTGGGGCTGTATACAATATGTGCAAACACCTCTTAATCCTGCAAAGTATTGTTGCCTGCTGTTTACAAAGGAAGAAACTGAGAATCATGGAGACCAAACGTGGTACATAGATTTGCTTGGAAGTGGCAGATGTGGGCCTTAGTCTGGCTTTGTCTGGCTCCAAAGCTTCTTTTCATCTCATTGCAGCAGTCTTTCCTTTCACATCTGCCAGCTAGGTCTGGACGTAACTGGGAATAACTTTGTCACTGTTGGATTCTGTGAGTCATTCATTCCCTGAAGGAAGCCCCAAGTCTGAAGTGTTCTGATTCAATATTCTCTCCCTGATAACTATTAAATATGTCACCATGCCAAGATGACAGGAGGTGGCCCTCTACTATTCTGGAGCTTCTCAAGCCTTTGCCATGTAGAGGACTATTTAAAATAATAATAAAATACTTGAAAACAATTGAAACCCTAAACAAACAAATATCCCCAGTGTGGATACCGCTGCTATTGTTTAAGATCCACAGTGCGTGTGCAGCCATTTCCATCAGGAGAAAGAAGGAAAATAAAAACAAGTAAACAGTTCCTCTTGCCTGTGTGCAAGAGCATAAATCAAGGCTGTGGCTCTGTTGTGGCTTACACAGGGGCTATGCATCCTGCAGGAGTTAGCTAAGTGGCCTCAAACTGACCTCCTCACTGTCAGACAAACAGGAAACATTGGGGATTGGGCAGGTAAAGAGAATAGGCACCAATGAATGAGGGAATGGAATTCCCCTGTCAGAATAAGGGTGGGGCCGGAGGGAGAGATGCTGAGTTGGGATCAAAGGGGAGAGGACCTAGGGTCTTTTGGGGACATTATGTTTTATCTTTTCACTCTGCCGGAAACCTTTCTCTATCAGTATTCTGGTATATGGCCAGTCATTTAATATATTCAAATTAAGTAAACAAGAACTTTGGTCATATGTGAGATTTTTGCCCTACCTCACCCCATATGTGTGTGTATGTGCATGTGTGTATGTGCATCTATATGTATGTGTGTCTATGTGTATGTGTGTCTATGTGTATTGGTGTATTGTGTATGTGTGTGTGTGTATGTGTGTGTGTGATGTGTGCCCATGTATGTGCACATATTATGCCTTTTAATGGTTCTGTTCCAACTTAATGAGCAAGACTCATACTAAAGCCAGGGCAGATGTGATCTGCACTAGTTACAGGAATTTGGCTGGATGATTCAGATTACTTAGTTCCTACCCACTCATTTTTTTCTGTTATCTCTTTATATATGGTTTAAAGGATTTTAGAGGCCATTTTCAAAGTGCTTTCCAGGGACTAGAAAAAAAAAAGCCCACAGCAACAGACAAACATGCATGACATAACACAGCACAGTCATTTAATTTCTTCACTTGATTTGCTTTTAGTAGAAAAAACTAAAGCCTAAACTAAAGCCTTTCATGGAAGATCATTACTAGTTGTTTATTCCCTGGAACCTTGGATGAGAAAACCCCTAATACTAAGAACTCCTAGTTAGAAGCTGTCTTTCCAGATCAAGTATATGATGTTCGGCGGTGGGATGAAGGCAACATGGCAATTGGGGAGACCTGTCCACATGACAGAGAAGACAACTGGGTCACTAAGAGGTTGACAAACAGGACCAAGAGAACAGCTGTTTGCTTGCTGGCTGGCTTGTTTTGCCTCACATTGGGAAGATACTTTAGCCACATTGCAAAAATGGGACTTCTTCATCTTCGGTGATGGTGACATTGTGCTTGACTAAGGAGAGCAACAGATATGCGGAGAGCACAGAGAGCAAGTTGAGCTCTTGGATGAAGAAGGGATGAGGAGAAATCTAGGTAGGCGGATGGAAGTACAGGTGCTCAGGCATCCATCGAATCTAATAAGGTCCCAGGTAACTGAACACTTTGCTTAATGCCCTGCCTGAGAGAATGTGCATGGAGAAAGCAAAGAAATGATACAGATGATGGAATTACATGTATCATTTCACAGACATTCACATGCATGAACACACACACACACACACACACACACACACACACACACACACACGCTAAAAGAAAGGAACTCTCCAGTTCTACTATTGGTAGAGCTCATACAAACATTGAAAAAAAATCTCAGTGTAGATACCTGGGACTTTTCCACAGAAGCTGTGTGTTTATCACACATTGGGCTAATCTCCATTCCCCTCTCCCGTTCTTTGTCTCCCTGTTGGAAAAACTCCTCCATGATGCGATCAGTCCATTGCCGATACAACTCCAAGGACTTGGTAGGGTTGCTCAGGTCTGCACAGTGTACCATGTTGCGAAGAACCTGAAATGATCAAGTTTTGGAAAATCCCATAAAATTACACATAAATGCCACCAGAACATCTTCTCCCTCTCATTCCAGTACACTTTGTACCGAGAACATTTTAGTTGAATACAATTAAGATACACCCATCAAAAGAGCAGTATTTCAATGGTCTTCACCAGGTTTGGTTATTTACCATTAGAGCCACAAAAAAGAAAGTGCGTATATTTTCCTAGACTGATGGATTTTTGAGTTTAAAAACTGGAGGAGGTATCAGAAGTCAAAATTTGCTAACATTTCTTTCCTTAGTTTGGAGAGAATGCAAAGTAGTTACTTCTAAATTTTTCCATGGGTGGAAGAACAGCTGATGGCAGTTTGTTTAGCAAAATCAGACCTAACAAAGTTGCAGTTGGTAGAATCTGTATTCAAATGTGAGCTTTGAGGACCAATATTCACATATCCCCTACCACAAGTAGACATTGCAACCAAATTTTAGAACTAAGCAAGTCAATGAATACAGTATTTCTTACTTCACAAATGAAACAATAAACTCTATTTTCTTAACTTATTTCAAAAATATGCCCAAAGGTTTAGTAGTAACCTAGGCCATGCAATTAACCAAATTTCTATTTTCTTTTTCTAAATACTGCTTGGTTTTGTTTACTTTGGCTTTGCGTCATCACATACCTGTATCCGGTCAGTATAGTTGTCCAGGAGGAGAACACCGGAGCTCGTCACCTTTTTGGTTTCTACCATCGTTTTAAGGTCAGCCAGGAGGCTCATGTGCTTGGACATATCAGTTGCTAACACCTTGGGTAAAGACAGAATTAAAACTCTTAATCAAGTCAGTCTATAAGAGAAAATGGCAAATGTAGGTAAGGGATGCAGGCTGGCACCTCACCATGTCAATCACCATTTTCCTGAGTGTCTGGCGTTGCTTCTTGGTAAGATTCTGAAAGATGTCGCAATGTTCCTCTTGAAGGAGCTTGAATCCCACAGCGAGGTGATGGTTTTCCAGCACAGATTCGTCATTATACATCAAAGCAAGTTCGGAATCTAATAAAGAAAAATGATGGCCATAAGAATATAATACAATTGTATAATGCAAACACTGGCATTGCTTCAATGTGAAATTTGATCTAGCTCATTTTAAATTATTTCAAGAGCCATCATCCATGGGTCATTACGTCCTAGGGAAGCAGAGCAAAAGATGATTCTCAGAGATCTTACAACACTTTTCTCTTTCATATGAGATGAAGAATTTAACATTAGATAAACCGCGCTTCCTTCTCAGCTTACAATTTCCTTTAAGTCTTCGTGAATTTCGTGTTTTGAAAAGGAATTAAATGAAAACACAGATGCGTTATCAAATGCATTAAGATTTTCACATTATGTTCACTCTCATAAAGCTTCCCAGCCTCTGTCAGTTGTGAGTTTAGATCCTCAAAAAAAGATGATGTGTTGGCATAAAACATTATTTTAACTCAATAATGTAGCTTTTGGAGGTTTGTATAAATATGGCAACTAAGCATGATTTTTTTAAAAATAATGTTGATGTTAGATTTTCCTTTTTTTTCTGGGTTTCTATACCAGAAACTGCAATGGCTGGGCACCCAAACTACAACTTCCACTCTGCTTTATCGACATTTTGTCTGACACAGCTTTGTACCCAGACTCACAAGCAACTGACACAGAATGTGCCAACTGCACACTAGTGCTCTCATAGAGCATAGCTTTCTCTGAAGTAACTTAAGCCCTCTTGTTCTATTAACCCTGTGGCCAAGGGTGCAGATTTACAAACATGGTTTATAAGTCTCAGTACTGTAAGTAGCTACATTTCCCTTGAGAAACACACTATCAGCATGCAAAATTGACTAAACTAAGCCATGCAAGGAGGCAGGGACCTAAAGTTTATGTCGTTGATGTTTCTAAAATACAAGAACAAGATACCAAAACTGAAAAAGAAAACCAGTGTTCCCCAAGATTAGGATTAGGATCTGCAGATATTTTAAAGATAAAGACTGAACAACTGAAGGCCTCTTCTAGCAGGAAGCTCAGACAGTACTTTTATAAAATTGCCGGTACTAGATGTCAGTCATGATCATAATGAGATAATTAATATTGTCAAAAGAAAATGAACATAGAGATGAGGCATTAACTGAGACAATGAATGAATTCTGTATAGCATGAAAATCAAATATTTCGAGTATGGTAAAGCCCTGGGGATAGCTTCAGATCCTGAGGCTGGTCAAACTACATCCTTCCACGCTTCTCCACAGTCAGCAGTCAAAGCTGTGCAGTTGGATAAAAATGTGTAGGCCTTTAATGACCCTTGCCTTGAACTGTAGGGACTTACTCCAGTGTTCCTTGAGGAGTGTTACTTCTATATGAAGGCTGGCATTCTCAGGCCTAGCATCTCTGCCTATCATCCAGGATAGAGGGGCATGCATTGGTTTACTATGTTCATGTATGTCAGCTTCACAAAAGTCTGAGATTCACTAACAAATACCCAAGCTTTCCTTGTCTTGCCAGGCCGCTCCAAATCTTTTACTCTTTTTCCATAGTGTGTTTTTCCGAACTTTGGAGCTTTGTTTTTATGGCTTGCCCCTGACCCTCTCCAAGTTCTCCATGCACCTCAAACACTGTGTTGACAAGCTGGACACAGTATCCAGGAAAGGCCTGAGCAATTTCCATGGAAGGGAAGGATTACCTCATTATTGTCCTGGTTATTACCCATAATGAAAACATTAGGAGGAAAAGGCTGCAGCGAATCACAGAATAATCTGGAATAACTGTGCAGTGGTGAACTCACTTGTATTGATGAGAAACTGATTGGAGACTCCAGGATGATCAACATCATGGATGGCAGCTGCAAAAATGGCAGCCAGGATTTCCAGGTCTGTGAAGACAGCCTGTGGGTTCAAAGGAGCCCATTAACTCCACATCCAACGTACCTGTCTCACTTTTCAGTTTCATCTCGTTCACATACCACACTTTACTCTTGTTGGGAGGGCACTGTTGATTTTTATGAGAGCTCAGGATATTGATTGAATCAAGCATAAGACTCTTCATCACTATAAAATCTCTGATGTGAGAAGAATGAGGGCCAGAGCTCATCCCATATTGAGTCCATAGGCTGAGGTTTGGGTAAGTCATTAGCGCAATGCTGATGGTGTGTGTGGATGTCTGTAGTTGGTGTCTGGGATTTATGGCAGTATGATGCTTATGGAATGCAGCCTGTGCTTGCAGAGAAGCAAGTCATACTGCTCTGGGAACATGGAACATAGTAGCCTTCATACCCAGGCAGGCTAAGTTAATAGGGGTGGAATGGGCTAAACTCCAGCCTTGGGAGGCAAGTGATAAAATGTTTGCCAAAGTTTATTTTATAGTGAGGTCATAGGCTGTCATATATTTAGTAATTCATCTGCATACCCAGCACATGTTTACGGCAGGCTAGAGTTGAGAACATTTCTAACAAACAAAGCCTAATGTCATACTGCTTCATTCCTTCGCAGTCATGAAGACCTCCCTCCCTGTCCTCTCCCTCCCCCACATACAATGATTTCAAGCTTGTTCTTATTAGGCACACAACGCTACTGGTTCTTAAGCCTCTTGGAAGATATAACTTTTCTGTTCATTCAAATGTTGGCTCACTTTCTACCTCCTCCCCGAAACATCAATCCTATTATATATCAAGCATTTGACACTCCTTTTCTAAGTCTGTTACACTGGTAGTCAATTTAGAGTCAAACAATAGTTATGTATAACACTAGGTGAAGAGTGACCCCTGACTTCATGAGTGTAAAAGCAATACTATTTTTTTTCCTTTAGGAGGATTAAATACCCTCACCTTCATCTCATATTAGCAAGTTTTCTTAGATTGCTTGTCTCAGATCATATAAAAGTCAAGTAAAGAGTTTAGTCTTTCTCCAACTCCCCAACTGGGTCTGCCAAGGTGCCTGGCCAGTCTTATCCAGCAGCAGGCATTTTGAATGTACCTAGTTACTCACTATTGCCATCTGCCCAGTGGTGGCACGGCTGGGCACACTACTAATTATGGTAGCTCATGAGAAATCTTGAACTACAAGGGAAAGAGTCATAGCCATCTCCACAAAGGTTTTAGGGAGCAGTTTTTCTTAGCTTCTACTTATTAACCTGTCTGTTCTTGATTTTCAGTTACTACTTTGAATTTCTAGGAAAACAAGTCTATAGATGTTTATCCCTAACAGAGACTACACAGAACATTTCATATAGCATATACAGTATATCTTCCTCAGGGCCTGGAGTGAGTACATATTGGGCAATTCAGATGATTACATACAGTGTATAGGTACTGTATGACAGACACTAAAGAAGATGCCTTGAGATACAGTGTATCCCTTACTAGGAATATGATGAAAATAAATCATGGGTCTAATTCTTTGTCTGATAATTAAATAACTTTCAGATGGCAAAGATGAAAAAAGGAACATTACACTGGTACTGGAAAATGAGGAAAGCAGACGTGTTACCTATTTCCATAAGCAACCCAAATTGCTGAATGCCATAGCTACCAACGAAGTGGTCCAAGTACCTAGGGTCCTTCTATCGCATCGTTTCTCTAAATGTACTATGCATGTGTGGTACTTTTAAAAATAGGATGGGTGGGTACGCAAAACAGACCATCACTACTCACATCCAGTGCTGGCGTAGAGAGGAGAACGTGCGTTGACTGGGCCACGTCAGCAGCGTGCAGGCTGTTGTGATACGCCACATCAGAATGGTAATGGTCTTCTAAAGTCATCATGTAGGTTACGAAGGTGTCGGAGGAGATTTTAAACGTCTTTAGAAGGTCTCTTTCCTATGTAGAAAAATGGATTAGGGCACGAATAAGTAGAGGTCCAAAACTGGAGAAAAGGTGACAGCAAAAGTCACATGCAGTGTAAAATATAAAGAGCTCTGCTCCCAGATAACGGTGTTTGCTCCGTGTCTCTCACCTGGAAAATGGCGTACATGATGCATGTGAGGGGCCGATTATGGGAGTACCCAGCCACGTTGAAGATGTTAAGGCCCCATTTGTTCAGGTCTTCCAGCTCCTGCAAGTCAAAATGAGAGAAACTTTAAGAATAATATTTTTTAATGTTGTAAAATAAAATATTTTATGAGATTTTATTTGAGAGGAATTAGCTGCCGAGTCTTTCATGCATTTGTTTATAGAGTCCTGGTTGTGTAAGAATCCTAGAATGGGGACTGGCTGGACATCCTCTTCGTGATAACTATGGGTGTCTGCACATTCTTTTGTTACGTAACAAGCCAAGTATGTTTGCATTTATAACTTGAGTGGCTGGCCTATACGTGACAAACCTCCATCTTCATCCGATGCTGCTTTCAAGGGCAGCTCAAGTGAGCACAGGCTTCTGGTCCTGTTCCCCCTGTCTCTCCTTTGCTACTCATTGGCCCATTAGCGACAGCCTTTGCTCATTATCCCTGAAGTCAAATCAGAGTGACTGGGCTGCCAGAGGAGTGAATCGAACTCAACCCTAACTCAGTATAGCGGGTCTCGACTGCTTGGTGTGGGTAATAGCTTAAAGTCGATGGACCACCCACAGACACGGAAGGGACATCATTCAGACCTTTGCTGTGGTGGTATTCCAAAAATTATCTGCTGAGGGGAGCAACTTATTTCAATTTGAAACACTGGCCTGAGGCTTGGCTCAGTGTTTCATCAACTTTTCTCTGGTGGTAGTTTACAAAAGGCCTCATGGAAGAAGTTTTGCTCCAAGGAAGCTCACTTCATCCTTTGATCGGGCTGCAAGGAGCTTAGCAGCCAGTGTCTGTGCAGCCTCCTATAGGAGTAATGAACCTTTTCAGTGCCCTCCTCCACCACTGGGTTGGGGCTTAGTGGTCAGCATTGTCATGGGCTCTTCATGCTATCCCTAGCCCTGCCAGTCAGGGCAGACTTTCTCCCTTTGTCCTCTGGGGTGACGCAGCCCAGCCTGCCAGTTTTCTGTGTCCTCCCCAGCAGAATGTTCTATCCACAAGGAACTCTGCATTCCTGAGAACTGAGCCTATATTCAGGACAAAGGAACAGCCTTTTGGTATAGAAGGGCTTTGGTCAGGTGCTCCATCTGTGAACAAAGAGGCTACATCCGCTTCTACATCATAAAACTCAGTGACAAAGCATATGTGATTCTCATTTTCTAAATGATGGATGGTGTGTGCGTGTGTCTGTGTGTCTGTGTGTGTGTGTGTGTGTCTGCATGTATGTGTGTGCATGTGTGAGAGCTTGCATGTGTATGTGCATTTGTGTGAGTGTGTGCATGTATGTGAATGTATGGGTGCGTGTGTGTGAGTGTGTGTATGTGTGAGAGTCTGTATGTGCATGTATGTGTGTGTGAGAGAGAGTGTGCATATGTGTGAGTGTGTGCATGTGTGTTAGTGTGTGTATATGTGTGAGTGTGTGCATGTGTGTATATGTGTGAGAGTCTGTATGTGCATGTGTGAGTGTGTGCATGTGTGTGAGTGTGTGCATGTGTGTGAGTGTGTGTGCATGTGTGTGAGTGTGTGTGCATGTGTGTGAGTGTGTGTGCATGTGTGTAAGTGTGCAAGTGTGCATGCACATGTGCCCAGCTCGTTCTCACCTTGGCTAGATGATCCTCATTTTCCGTGTTGACTCCAAAGCGTGAGATGCTTGTGTTGTTCAGGCTTGAGCTGTGCATCAGTTTCTTCACTCCACTTATCTGGGTCATGAGCTGCTGCTTCTTCTTCTTCTCCCTGTCCTTCTGGGTGGGAGATGGGATTTCCACATCGTTCTGCTTGTCTGCAACAGAACAGTGAACATGCTTTTGAGCACACGTGTGCCAGTGTGCATACAGCGGTATTCAGAACAACCTGAACCCTGTGTAATGGGGCTTAAATTTCACAAAGAACTTTTGTAGCATGACCTCGTTGGGTCTGCAGATGGGCCTGTGAAGCAGGTGGGAGACATAGGGGTTGTTCCAAGTTACAGCCAAAGCAAACTGAGTGGCAGAGATAAGACCCAAACCCCATCTTCTGTCTTCAGTGTAACCCGGAATTACAATCATATTTTCAAAGTGGAGTATCAATATTTGTATAGAAAATTTTTGTTAAAGTGAGTGACATATTTTTGCATTTAAAATGTGTATTAGTGGACACAGTGAGGTAGTCCCTGCACTGGGGAGGCAGAGGCAGGAGGACAAGGGACAGACCCGCTTAATGAATTTGAGGCTAGTCTAGGCTACGTGGAACTCATCTTAAAACAAATGGGAACAAAAAGTTCATTGTAAAAGACAGGCCAGTTTAACAAAAGCAAACTATGCTATGCTCATTTTATTATATTTCATATTCCTTTTTATGTGAAAACATCATATGAATTCAATTAGGCTTGGTTTAAATAAGAATATATATGCTAGAAAAATAAATGGCTTCATAACCTTCAAATAATTATTTTAAAGCTTTGGTTCATTACCATTTGAGGTTTGCGGGGAAGATTGTAATTTGATTTTCTTCATGTTTTCTGCCTATTAATTTTTCTACCAAATAATAAGGCCTCTTATCCATAATAGGCATTTTAGTTCCTAATATGTTTATGGTTATTAACTGTTGATAATCTCAGTTAGTTTTCCTCTAGATTTCCAAGGTAACAGCAGAGCTAGCGTCAGTATATGAATACCTAGATGCATGCAAAATCTTTCCTGTATATTCCTACTACCTACTAACTATCAGAAACTGTATTTCCCTTTGCAGGGAATTCTGAGTGCTTGTGACGGAGTATTGCCTCTGTCTTGCTACAGGGACACCTGTGGGGGCACAAAAGTCATGACGGGTTTTATTGCTGACCCAATCCTTCCTTGGACTAAGTGACACCACGGCTGAAAGAGTTAATGCGGCTCTCAGAAGTACCCACGTTTATCTGTGCTTGTCACAGTGAAAATCAGCACAGCAACAACGCCCCCATTTGAGAATGGCCCGCTTCCGGATGACATGCTAGGACAGGGCTGATTTGCTTTCAGACTCCTGCAGATGATGGCATACTCATGTGTCCTCCTCGGGGACATCTGACTGCTAACAAGCCCTGGAGACATTCCGTCAAAGCAAAGCACGTACAGCAAGACAGGGTTGGCTCCATGCCTAACCTTCACCTGGCTGTTGGGGCAGCTTAGCATTTTTCATACCAGCGTTCCTGAAAGGCCTCTAGGAGCTCACAAGTCTTTAACTTTTGATTACAGAATTTTAGTCACTTCAATTAATTTAGGGGTTTTGAATGTATTTGGTGTCAAATGGCCCTGAAAAAAAAACCCATAAATGTATGAGCCACACCCAAATCTATCAATCTATCTATCTATCTATCTATCTATCTATCTATCTATCTATCTATCTAAATTGTCCCTGCTGTCTGTGATCTAGATTTGGGAACAAATAACAACCCCACACTCATTTCTCAGATGAAGTCATCAATTTGCCCAAACTCAAAGGACAACTTAGTTAACAGGATATTTATCCTGCAATTGCTTTGTACATAGTGACTTAATAGCCCAGAGCCCAGGCCTCAGGGTTCCTGTTAAAAATCTTTTTCCAGTCTCTGGTGTGGACAGTATATGTCATTTTAACTTTGAAATTCCCCTTCTTTCTGTCACTTCGTGGCTCATAGCTACCACTTTCTGCTAGAATGAAAGCCCTTGCTTTTCCAACTACCGTTCTTCATATTTGGTTTAAAAGGTTGTTGGGTTCCCCAGTGCTTCTGCAGTTTTAAGCATCTCTGGTAGGACTGGCAGCTTTTCTGGTTTGGGTTAATTAGAGGTTCCCTGCACCAGTGAGTAACTGAGCAGAACAACTGCTGTGCCTGGAACATGGCAATGAAGAAGGGCATTATACACCAGGGTACCGGCGACATTCATGGGTGTTCCCCTACGCAATCTCTGGAACAAACACTAGGCTTCCCTGGTAAGCAATTAGCCAGATTCCTAGGGAATCAACCTGAATCAGAGACTCAAAAAAAAAAAAAAAAAAAAGCAGAAAACAAAAAGCATAAAAAACAAAAAACCCAAAAAACAAAAAACCAAAGGAAAAAAAAAAACCCTCAGTGGATTAGACACTGTGGGCTACTTCAAAGCAAGTAGGTAAGCAATCAAAACAAACAAACAAACAAAAAAAAAAACCACACACACACACACATGAGAATGAGAGCTGGTCTTATCAGACACCGTTAGTGGCACAATTTGATGGATTTTGCTTGCTAGAACCTGTGATTGTGACAATTCTAAATGTCTTTCCTTCAAACTTTAAAATTTCTAGCTTTCGAGGCAGGATGTTGACTACATTAAAATTTTTTTTCTTTACCTGTAAAAATACTGACTAGCTTTTAATATAACATGCAAAGAACTTTGTTTTATATTTGTGGTCTGCACCGACGCCCTTTTTACTTCTGAGATTAGCTACTCCAAATTCCACTTTTCCCAGCAGGGTGAAATCCACTATTAAATAGCACCATTAGTACGTGCCTAGATTGGTCCATGACTTAGAGCCTGGCTCTCTGCATTCCACCTAAACACTGTCTTTTCAGATGGGAAAGCCCACAAGTTTCACAGATGAGTCGGTTAGGAGATACCCTTTCTTTCTCTTGGGCAGGTTTTAACACTCCCCTGCTCTTGCTGAGATGCTGATTTTAAGTATAATGTCAACTGAGATTGTCATCTCTGTGTGTTCTGCAATGACTGTTATTTTCAGAACAAAGCCTTTTATATACCAAGAAATTGTTAACCCTTCATTTTTAGTTCCAACCATCCTGATTTCTACAGAAAGAAATTCTAAACTAGCATCCACATCACACTCCTAAAGGGGATTCCGCTCCTTGTGCTCTTATGAATTTCGATAAAGGATGGTATCTGGTGTTTATTTCTAAAAGCCTAAAGAGTTAATAATTCTGGCTCCGAAAAATATTAGTCAAGTGACTTTAGATTGGTTATTCATCCTTCTCTACTTCACTTCTGTTTCCTGTATAATGGGGAAATTGTGTCACGAGGCCCTTAAAGACCACTGCAGTTATGACAGTTTATGGGGAGGCCTTGAGGTCCTCCAGGGACACCCACTTCTTCCTAAGACAGGGCTAAGAGTTCCCTGCTCTGCACCTGTAGTTCAAGCTTTGATTGTCCAAATTGCAAGTCTGGTGCTTATTTCAGAGGGGTCACGTGTGTCTCAGGGAAGCTGCTGAGCAACTGTGCCTGTGACAGACTCACAGAAAGAGCTGAAGGGCTGCAATTCTCCTGGGGTTCCCATATTTCAGGTGAGGAACCTGGTGCCTCCTATGTGTCTTGATCTTTTTTTCTGTGTTTAAGAACCTTCTGTTTCTTGGCCTGCTTTTGTTTGCCAAGTACACTTTCAAGGGCATACACACACACACACACACACACACACACACACACACACACCACCCTTCTAATACTGATACTGAGGGAAGTTAGCACTGAGTTCGCTCCTGTTGTCAGTTCCTGTCAAGTGTCCTGAAAACACTTCCCAGCTTATGAAAAATAATTAAATGCTTCATGAACCAAGGTATGAATCTGAGCGTGAGGAGGATTTCTGTGTCGAGAGATAATGGGGAAAGCCAAGAGAAGAAAAGGATTAGTGATTGTGGCTTCCCTTTGTTTCTATTCCAGCCAACAGTGGAAAACTAGTATCTGTGAAAATTCCTCTCCTTTGTTCTCTGGGAAACATTGTTGCAACTGAGCTGGGAACAGCAGATGCTGAACAACACCCACACAGGGCAGGACCCAGGAGGATGGTCTCTGCATGCTAATCTGCAGTTTGTGGGTCTGCTGAATGACCAAGGGCTGCACAGCACCGCTGTACTGACCACTGCTGCATGGGCCGTTACTGAGAAATCTGGTTGATACCCTGTTAGGAGAAACTGCTTTGGAGGGAAAGATATAGAACCAATTTTTAAAACAGAGCTGCAGGCAGACTGTGCTCCATAAGACACCATGGCAAATGCTCATTTACTAAGGGGCTGTGCCAAAAACAAAGCTGTGATGTTCAGCTGTAAGAACGGGTCACCTCCTTGGGGAAAAAAATGGAGCTGCAGAAGCACGGATAGTTCAAAGGGAGAAGAATCCAAATGTCAGGGCTTCCCATGACATTTTGAGGTCCATATACGCTGATTCTGCAGGCCTCTTTAAAACAGGCAGAGTAGGCTCATGATACAAAAGTTCCCTTTAAGAAAATTTAAGAAATTCCTGAGAGTCAAACAAGACCCTGAGAATCATTGAGGATCACCCCTGCAATCCTATGGCCAGTACTCTGTATTAAGTAGTGTCCACATAATTGCAGAGAGCAGTCAAAACTCAGAATGAGAAGACAATGGTACTGCTTAGATAGGGCCTCTCAGACACGAACCCTACCCCTGCAGTACACATGCATTCATCCTTAAGAAATAACCCTGCCAGGCAACAGTCAAATCATTTCCAGAATAGGACTCTACACGTAGAGATGGCACGGCCCTTACAAAATACCTAAAAGGGAGGCTTTTGTCTCAAAGCCCAGTTACTAGAAGATTTGGATGTTTTAGCTGAGTAGAGTATCAGACCTTCAGCGGTTCTGGAGGCCCCTGTGGGACCAGTGTAGGATATGAAACTGTGTAAATGCAAGCAGCCGTCATAACCTGCTCTCTTAGAGGGCATTTGTATTTCAGAAATGTTATCTTGCTTGCTGTTTTCCTACCGAGAAATGGCTTTAGCTCTGAGATGGGTTCTTTTTTTTTTTTCCTGTGCTTAACCTCACTTCAAATTCACAGGGATGCCCTTGGTAGACTGTAAAAATTTACCCTGCAAAAGCTCAGTGAGTTTTCCTGTTAACATCTTACCTAAGAACGTGTTCGAAATGTATTCAGACACTTGGTTCCCTGATCTGCTCATCTCTGAGAGGTGTGTCAGCTCCCGGTTCAGCATCCTTTTGAACTGTTTATAAAGAAAAGAAAATGCATTAAGTGGCTAGGAAAGAGCAAATGATTGCTGTATTTTTCAACATTACTTTCTAGGAAACCGAAAGACTATATGAGCCAATTCCATTAGGGTAATGAGAGCTGCAATACAAGTCATAATGTCCCCTCAATTTGAAAGCATTCTAATGTCACTGTAGGAAAAAAATAGAAGTTCTTAAAATTTCTTAAAATTGTTTTCCGATTGCTTTTGAAGTTGCAAACTTGGGAGAAGAAGTTTTTTTTTTTTTTTTTTTTGGTTCTTTTTTTCGGAGCTGGGGACCGAACCCAGGGCCTTGCGCTTCCTAGGTAAGCGCTCTACCACTGAGCTAAATCCCCAGCCCGGGAGAAGAAGTTTTAATAAAGGCCAGAATAATGTCGCTTGAATTAGGAAATTGGAAATATGCCCAAAAATATAGTTTGAAGTGATAACGTATTCAGTGAGAACAGATTAAGTGAAAAGTTTAAAAGAAAAATGAAGAGAGGCGGAAAGCATCCTTTTAAAATGGAGCCAGAATTGAAACACATTACAGTACATTAAAATATGACGCAAGAAAACAGGTCTTATTTCATTATAAGAAGCCCCAGTGGGTTAAACATATATACATATTAAACCACTGCTCATGCCTATTCCACGAAATACAGACGGACATAAAAAGATCACATTCTATTAGAGACACATAACACAATCCAATTGACCCACCTTGATATAACCCCAAGATAGAGATAACAAATAGTTTGCCTCAGGCATTTTGGAAGCTCTTCTTGCCACAATCCACAAATCCCTTTGAAAGAATTCAGTTCTGTAAGAGCGGTCTCCAGAGGATCAGGAAACCTCCGCAGCTCGCAGCTCCGGTGGTTAAAGAACCAAAACTTAGAAAAGACAAAGCCTTCCAAATGGGCGGTATTTGCTAATCCACAGCAAGCCCATCTCCGTTCATACTCTATTCTTGCAAGAAGCCTATGGGCTCCCTGCTTATTTTCAGGCAGAAGAGAGTAGTGAAACCAGGAATTGTACGAAGGAGCAGAGCCTGTCCAAATGGATTCAGCTGGCCGGCTTGCAGCTCTCCATCAGTTATGAGCAGTCCTGATACCCGGAGGGGTTTCCACCCTAGATTAGTCCAACTCTGCCAGGGAAGAGGGAACCTCTTTCCCCCGGGAGCTGTCTGACTGGGAAACAGCCATCTTTTAAAAGGAGAAGATTAAAATGGAGGAAGCCCCATGAATATTTAAGTAAACCTGAGGTCCTACCCTCCCCCGTTCCAGCTAGGTGTTCTTTAACCCTCTCTTCCTCTGCAGACAGCCCTCTGCAGATGCAGCCTGACACAGCGCTCAGCTTCTCTAATTGCTTCCAAGTGATGCTACGTTTGATTAATTGACGCCGAGCATTTTTTTTTATTGGAAAAGGTTAGAACGGTAGCTGTTTTCTGACTTGGTTTCCAGTATAGAAGAATTCCTTTTAAACCAGTTTTCCAAAAGCTAGAACATTATTTGCCCACCTACTGGGTGCTGATCTATTTAGCTTCTTCTCCCGGTGGAATGAATGGGGATGGAATTAATTTATTTGGCTCAAAAAGTACTTCATATGCAGCGTGCAATTTTCTGCACTCAGTAAGTTCATTAATATGCTTATTACATCATATTCAGAAAACGGATTAAATTCATAACCTTTCCATGTAGGGTCCCGAGTACGTTAGAAAATCTGAGATAGCATTTGCTGCACGAACAACGATTTATCTGGTGTTATGCTTATTTGGTATTTTACTGCTGTTACGTCTTATAATTCACGATAGAGATGTCCCAGAGTTAAATCATTTTAGTTTCATTTTAGCAACCCAGGACATGCTGAAAATGCCATTCTTTCCTGGCTCCCCTGCCAGCCCTTCTTGTCAGCATTACAGAAGATGCAGTGGGATGCCTAGCCCAAGCTGCCTCCATTTCTCCCCACCTCCCCTACATCCTATTCCTAGCCTTCCTGGGAGTTCCTGTATCACACGCTGAAGGATCGGCAAAGCGCCATGGCAACAGCCTGAACTTGTAATTGGCTCTCTTTCCTGTGAGGCATTCCCTTTCCAAATGAGCATCCTGCATCTGACAATAGCTTCACTTCAGGCATCTGAAGGTTTGACTCAGGTCAAACCATTGCTTCCCCAGAGAACTACCTTTTGAGGTGAAGCCAGACTGAATCCGAGTCTCTGCCTGTTGGCTCACTGTACGGACACTCTGTCCTCAGAGACACAACCACTCTCTTTTTAGGGTAGCCCTGCTAGTGTACGTGTGTGTGTTTTCAAGACCCGACATCTCTGGGTCAGTCAGTTCTGCTTTGTAGACTACATACTGAACCTCAGTGCATTTTTGGACTCCAGGTGAATTTCATAAACTCCAAATGACATGCTAAGATATAACCCTGTCACGATGGCCTCTCCAAGCCAGAAAACCAGCACTTACTGAAGACTGAGAAGCTGGAAAAGACAGCTCTGTAAGTGCTGATTGGTCTGCTGGCCTTTAGCAAAGTAACAAACTTTAAAGTGTAGTAAAAATCTTACATAAAAGCTTAGAGACTGAGATCATGTCCCCCCCATCCCCGTACAAGATTTAGCCAAGTATAATAGCCAGGCATTGGGTTCCTTTGGTATCTCTAAATTACTTGCAAACATCTTGGTGTCCACTAGGATTGTCCTACTTCAATCATACCATTCTGTCGTGTTTTCAACAAACACTGATGGGACACCAGAAATGGCAGGGTGAGGCAGTTGGGGAAAAAGCAAGCAAAAGAGCAAACAAAAAGGATTTTAATCAACTTTCATTCTAGCAGACGAGTCAGATCTATTAGGATTCATTGACTAAGCCTCAGTTAACAGTCTGAAGAGGGTAAGCAGGACTCTTGGAGGCTTTGGTTAGCTGCTCTGTTCTGGAAATGAGAGTCAGCCAAAAATGAATCATATAGGGTGGGCAAGATGCTTTTTTTCCTCCCCCTTCCTCCATATAGCTTCTCTGAGTCATAGGACCCTGGAGGGATTCACGGCCCATCAGTCTGTGTGGTAGGGGATGGTGGTTTTTAACCATGGGGCTAAGTAAACTACACACCTTCTCTGTATCTTTACAGAAGGAGTCAGTGTTCTCATGCAAATAAACAGAGGAATACCATCTCCCTTCTTTCTGCGCCCAAATGAATTCTCTTATGATCCTTTTACTAAGGGCAGGCCAATGCATACCAAAAACAAAGTTTTCCAAAGTCATCCTAAGGTAACCATAAAATACACACGGCGAAGTATACAAATGGAGGTCATCCAGGATCAGAAACCAATCTAGACCTTTTAAATGTTGCTTAGCAACCACCACTGGTTTTTCCTCAGCAAGGGAGGGCCCCACCACACTGACTAAGGCAATCATTGCTCTCATCAAAAAAAAAAAAACTTATGAAGGGCCCACTTGTTTGGGGGCTCTGAAGGACTAAGAAAGGCAGATATGGCCTTCTAACAAGACAAAGTCTGATTAGTAAAGGTAGGGCTAGCCCTGGTGCCTGGACAAGCCAAGGACTGGAATTGATATGTTGAGGTGTCAGCTGACAGACAGTTGAGGAACTCAGGATAGATGGGTTTTCAGTATCTGAATCTCACATGAGAGTTGCTTCTGGCAAACAACAGGTAGTCATGGCACAGCAATCAAGCCTCAACAATGATTCTTAGTCTTTATGACTGGCCTTGTGACATCACCGCACCTCTCTTCTGTGATGCAGAAGTGAGACATAAGACTTCCAACCCACCTCTGTACCCCAACCTCTCAAGATTGTGTGGTACATTCTAGGGCAGTTTGGGCACAGTATTTACTAGCAACTAGCTCCTCTCGGAAAATAAAACTCTTTCTGTACTGCTGAGGTAAGCAGAGAGGGAAATGGAGATGCTTCTGTATGAGAGAATAAACCACTGGCTAAGGAGAGACATAATAGTTGTAATTCAGACCTTCATGGCCTGAGATTCTTGGAGTCTTCCTGTCGACTTACCCAGCTAGTTGTCTGAATATGAAGGTAAAATGGGTCCAGAAAGAAACCATGGCCCAAGGACTTGCAAGGTTGGAAGGGAATGAATTTATTTACTTCATCAAATGCAGTGGAGAATCCACAAATTGGAAGGTGCTATTTCAAAGATAAATGAGTTCCCGTGTCTCCTGTACACATATCCTATTTTTCTTTAATAATCTGTCCTCACAAGAAAGCCCTGTTAGAGTCTACCTAGAAATAATGTCCCCAGAGGAAATGGTCAAATTCCCTTTTCAACACAGACAAACAAAGTTTGTGAATGAACCCTTAGAACACAAACTTCCCCACACCTCCCTAAAGCTGGGTCTGTCCAACACTAGATCTACAAACACTACTGAGAAATTACATTTAGGTTTTAGAAAGAGAAGAGCTATTATTTTTATAAATGACTTAATATTACTTTTCTAAAATATTCTTTTTTTAAAAAATCATCTGTGAGTTTTTAATTTAATTTTTATGTTCCCAGTATTACAAATGATAAGTGAGACTGTGTGTGATGTTGTTTTCTGTGTACCAAAATTCAACACAGACTTCTTTTAATAGAGGCTACTTGGCAAATATTTGAAATTATATTTTGTCAGATAAGTTCAATTTTTTTCTCCAGTTTCTGAGCCACTCTTTTTAAAGTGATGGGCACATATCCTCATTTTCTATTCTTTCTCAAAAGATGAGCTTAAGTCCAAAGATCTCCAGGCACTGAGCTCTTAGTGACTTCACATAGCAGGGTGAACTGGAAGGATCTTGGTAGCGTTATGTTTCTCAGACAAAAAAAAAAAAAAAAAAAAAAGGCATGCAGAGGACACAAGGACTATCGCCAGGCACGTGAAAGGGTTACTTTTAAACCAATCTGGATTTGTTAGCAGTGATTCTATATGATTAAAAAAATATTAAAATCATTGAAAGTATTTTAATTGAAAAATTTTGACTTGAAAGGATACTTTTTTCTCAATGATAACCTGGTGAAGTCGGTGAGAGAAAAATTTAAGGTCCGGAGGGGGGAAGTAGGGGAGGAGGGCGGGGGGGGGGGGGGGGGGGGAAGGTGCCAAAGAGAGGAAGGCAGTCCCAGTCATTGCTCCTGTGGGTGGCCATCTACGTAGGAGCCCAGCTGTGAGACAGGCGCCTTATTGTGTAGGATTTTCCTGTTTTTGCAGTTTGAAACAACTGCCGAACTCATTAAAGTCACAATGACTTTTGGGGACTGACTTTTGACTCATATTTTATACTCTTGTTAGTCATAACGTTATAAGAATTCCCGAGAATCAGGAAAGCGGAGGGGCTGAAAATCCCTCTGGAGATCACGCCAGAGACGCTCATGGTGGCAGAAAGGGAGAGGCAGTGACATAGGTTAGCGAGAGAGGACTACAAGCAATATGAGATCTCGGATAAAATGAATTGACTTCTTGCGTCGCTGTATCTTTAGTTGAGTGAGACGGTTAATTTTAAAGTCCCTAATTTTTTATTTTTTTAAGTCTGACTTTAAAATGAGACAGAAAAAAATCTGGAGCAACTATATGGTGTAGTTCTTTAAAAAGCCCTTTGTGAAACTCACAATTTCCACTGTTCTTAATAGCTCAGGCGCTGTGCTGCCTCCCTGCTGTCTTTCCATCATTTCTTTAAAACACCGAGCCCTGTTTCTTTAACGACATGTTTGTCTTATTTGAAAGGCAAGTGGAATAGCACAGGGTGAATTAACTGAATGGAAGAAGGGGCTGTGCCCATGGCCACGCATGCCCTCTTTGCCAGAGTAGCTGAGCCAGAGAGCACCGTTCCAGGGTGGGTCGTGCTTGCCAACAGGTTCTGCTGGGAGCAAATTCTGGACTGGGGGCACAGGGTTAGGTAATATTCACCACTCAAGGAACCACATCAGAAAGACTCTCTTCTGTGAGGACTTGAGGATCAAGTCGTTTCTCTCCCTAGATGCCCAGGGATGTAGGGATATGAGGTGGGTAAGAATCCGAGGAAGAGCAAGCCTGAATCTTGTCATCACAGTTTTGCAACAAAATGCTGACATTTCTGATGAACAAAGTTCTATTCACCAGCCAGAAGATGAGTGTTTGCTCAAGTGACATATGAAAGGCCAAGTAGGGACAACACATTAGTGCTTGCATACAGAGAACTGGAGAAAGGGAGAACGGGAAGGGTGCAGTACATAGTTGTTTCCCACAGTGACACTAGGCTTTGTGTACCTCTCCGAATCTTTGGGAGTTTCTCCCTACTTAGTCCCTTCACTGTCTGCTATCACTATTCACTATCTCTTTTTACAGTTTCTGAAATCTTTTTTGGGAGAAAACGTGACACACATTATTTGAATGCTGAGAAGTGGCCCTTCCTAACACTGCAGTAATTCCCTTAAGAACCTTTACAGAAACTTCTCATGACCCACATTCCCTTCCAAACTGCTGCAGTGACATGATTAAATAGACAAAAAAAAAATTACTGCAAATGTCTCTCAGGACTAACAGTCGCAGCATTTTACACAATGTACTATCTCTAAATTATGTATAGTTTATTATATGATGTATCATGCATATATATCTATATCTATATATATATATATGCTTCTGCAGTAGAGAGCTGCTAGATTTGGTGGATAAAATTCAAGATACTCTTTTAAATATAGAACCCTTTTGAGTACATGTGTAGTTCAGGTATTGCATATCCAAATATCTCACAAGAAGATAGAAAGTTATACGCTCGTTCTTACATCAGGGTAAAAGCCTATGCGAACTTCTGGCTAATTAAAAAAAAATCCAAATCTTAGTTTTTAGATAAAGATCTTCCCATCTTTTGAGAGATATAAGACCACTAACTATTCTTGGAACTTGATGACGCTATTTTATGTGCTGCCTTCTTGCTTTTAATCTGCAAGGGTATTTTGACATATTTTTGAGCGATGGCCTAACAATGAAATACAGCTGACCTCTTTAATCAACAGATGACCAAAATCATTGTAGCAACTGAGAAAAAGAATTAAGGAATCAAGGCTTAGTATTGAATTACTCTTCTATGCCCCCAAAGTCACAAGATTTTCATATGATTCCAAAGCTGGTGACTAAAACCTTTTTTAAAAAAGTTTCTCAGCTAGAAATCCTACATCTTATAATATTTAAAAAATAGAAACATTGAATCAGATGCATGGATCATTAAGTCTTGAATCCTCTCCAGTGGAAAACAAAACCATTGGTTGACGATCTCCAGCTCTCTGGAGACAACTACACAGAACAAGGAGAACGTCAGCCAAACATCTTAGTCCATAAATAGGAGTCATGGCAGACATTTGACCACTGGACTGCATCCGAAGACCCTGGTTTTTTAAGATAGGATTTTGCAACGTTGCTTAGGAAGTTCTTGCCTCTACCTCACAAATTCAAGCCTTGTGTGTACTGCCACACCCAGCGGTACAGTTCCTTTTAAGAATGGACTCCCACTTCCAGACTCCAAAATTGCTTGAGATATTGCAAATCCCACTTTCTTAAAATGTCTACTATTTCTGTGACTCTGCGAATCTGCCATAACTTATTTTTGAGACTACCCTTCTACTTTCCTAAAGAGCACCATAGAGCCTATAATGTATGCAGCATTAGTTATATTGTTTTCAGCTGGTGTCACTCCTATACTCCCTGACACTGGAGAATCGGGAGGTTTCGAAGCTGCTTTAAGAATCACTTCTCCCGAATTAACATTTTTTCTGGGCTGGGACAGTCCAACAGTCTGTCAAGTTTCAAGGTCAACTCTGGGGCCTATCAAGTAAACCAAAACCCTGAGATAATACTGCTTTATCCCTTTCTCTCCTGGAAGCATGTATCTTGTCCCGTTTACTATTTTCTCATGCCTCATGTTGGACTATACACATCCAAATTGAGAAAAACCTGCCACAAGTTGAAGGTCTGGACATATTTGTAAACTCTAAAAGATAAAACAAGTGTCCCAGGTAATTTTTATCCCATTAGAATATATATATATATATATATATATATATATATATATATATATATATATATATTCTGCATATTGCTTTCCTGTAATAGCTACAATACTTTAGACCAGATGGATGCACACTTTCACCCCAATGTATGTACAGGTCTGTTGGGAGATAGACAATTTCAGAGATGGACACCTAGCTTTTACATGGAAAAGAGGGAGTGCTCACTTTATGCTTGCCCTGCTAGTGGACTTCAATAACACAAAAGAGGACTGACCACAGAAGACTGACCACAGAAGTCAGTAGCCTCTATAGCATGTGATAGAGACAGCTGAGTGTTCTCTCTAATCTGGAAATAAACAGCTATGCTGAAGCCTACTCTAGGAAACTGCAAGTTACTGAGCCCGTGAAAGACCAAGGATTTCTACCTTTAAAGTGGGACTGCCAGAAAGGGCATATGTCTATGACCTAGTGGGTGCTCCACGCCATGGGATTTATGCTTGAAGCTAGGTTTTATTTCTGAATTTTATCTCAGGCTTTGAGTTCATGGCTTCATGGAAGTTTCTTGTGGCTCTTTAACAACTAAACTCTTTTTGTTGTTGAGAGTAGCTTGCATAAGTAACTGCAAAATTCCCACCACATGTGTGATGCACTCCATGTCATGCAGGACACATGATACAAGAGTCACACAGGTGCAGGCTTGCTCACTGACATTTAGAACATTTACCAGGCTAAGGAGTGTAACCAGAATCGCCAGAAAGATAAATGAAGCATTTATCTCCTTATTTATTATGAAAACCATAATTAGAAATGAGTTTATATTGAGGCTATAACATTTTAAAAAAAAAAACGCCTGTTTGGAAAAGTCAGGATGTTAGTTGTAGTATGAATTTATGTTTCTTTAATTTAGGCAATTTCTTCTAATTAGGAGACTTCAGGTTTCTCCAAGTATTGACCAAGGCTTGGCATAACCACAGACTGCCTGCGTGACATAAGGATCTCTGTGCCGTGTATGTATCTGCTCAGATTTGTAGAGTTGAAGTCAATCTAGTTACATATGAATTAGTTGAATATGCTACTGGCATCGGCAAAATGCCAGTGCAAAGGTTATGGCCCAATAGCGGCAAAGCAGTCTTGTACCACGCAACAGACAGAGCGGTGCTGACTGACCCCAGAGACAAGGAGTGTGAAACAGCAGCCATTATGAGACTTAGACTCATGGCCAGATGGATGCCGTCCATTCGAGAGAATGATAAACCAAATGATGGCAAATCGATGAGCCAGCTTCCAAATAACCCACAGCAAACTTCCCATTTCTGCTCACAGGAAAGGTGCATTTACACATCCCCACACACCACGTCTCATATTTACTACTGTACTGTGGCACCCCAGAGAGTCTATAGGCCTTAAGGGAAGAGATGGGCTTTGGGAGCCCAAGTTGCCCCGTAGCCTGTGTTCCGTGAGGCAGACTCAGAGTTTTCTGGGCATAGTTCTGGGTCTTGAGGTCAGATATGAGAAGCATGGATGAGAAGAGCGAAGCCTGTTTTCTGAGTTACTCCTATCAATCATGGGAAGGACTCAGGCTTTATTCATTTTAACCAAATACATTTACAATACTGAAAAAAAAAGAAATGATCCATTTCTCCGGGGGGATTCATACTCTTTGGTTAGGTAGTCCTATTTTAGCATCTTGGTTTTCTGTGTTAAGAGCTTTCACTGGGCTGGGGAGATGGCTCTGCGTATAGACTGCTTGCTGCCCAAACCTGAGGATCTGACTTTGGATTCCTTGGTGAAAAGCCAGGTGTGGCAGTGCAAGTCTGTAACTCTAGCATGGCTTGAGGGAAAGGGTGTAGGATGAATCTGAGATTTATTGGCTAGCCACTCTAGCCAAAATAGCTTGCCATTTTGGTTCAATGAGATATCCTCTGTGTGTGTGTGTGTGTGTGTGTTGTAAACAATAAAGGGAAACATTTGGTATTGACCTCCAGACTTCATGTACACACTCACTACTGAGCACACCCAGATACACCAAGGTACACAGACCCTAAACACTCTCTGGAGCTTTCCTTGAAAAGCAACATATGACCTTTTCAGTTTGAAAATGTACTCTGCTAGTCATATAACATGCCATAGGCAATGCCCTTATCCAGATTTTAATGATATAAAAAGTATTTTAATGATATAAAAATATCAGTACAAAAAATGTCTTTAACAAGTTCAAGAAAAAGCAGATTCTTAGCAATTAAACGAGTCTGACTACTAAACATTTGAAATGTAAAACTGGCAGCCCTTGTTGCAACAGTCTCAAGGACACAGGCGTGCAACGCTAAGAAAGATGCAAATAAGCTTTGTGCAACCAGACTCTGAGTGTTACAACCCAGCAGGGAAAAAGTCAGTGGTGCTCATCCTGTCAAGAACACAAATTATGTATTTGCCTGGCCAAGAAAAATATTGCCAGTGCATCAGTCACCATGGCTGTATCTCAATCATCCAAGCCAGAATGGAGCTAGCAGCAGTCGTCACAGTGGGTAAGGGAGGGCTTTGTAGCTGGCAGGGTAGCAGGCTCTTTTGTGGAGCATCAGGCCTGTTCAGTTTCAGGCCACAAGTTAACCAAGTTAACCAGAGTAGGGGCTTACACTTAATTTACTAGGGAATTATCAGAAGGTTCCCAGCTCCACATAATCAAGTGGACACGTGAAACTACACTGGAAAAATATCAAATCCCAGGTCTCTCAAAGGCTAGTTGTGATAGTATCTGATAGGACGGTAAGAGGCTTGGTCAGCAGAAATACAGGCGAGATGGTGTGTGCATTGTAGGAGAGGTTCGTAGCACAGGGCCTGACTGTGTGAGAATGGAAGCGGGGTCTTCTGGGTAATGAAATGACAAGTGAGGCTTACAGACAGACCGAGTTTACTCATCTGCAAGTGCTAATAAAATTCTGCAGCTCCTAAGTCACAGTTTTAACAAACGTTCTGATGCTAAGGGTTAAAAGGAAATTTGAAAGTCACCCTGTTGACCAGCCAAAGTTAGTAAAATTTTAGTATGTCTTTTGTAACTCGTCTCTATTTTTCTCCTATACTAAAGCGAACATTTGGGTTCTTTATCACGTTTCCTTCCAGTGTAGTCTCCTTTTAAATATTTTAGCTTTTAGTTCAAATCTTCCTTTTTCTCTTTTCCAGCAGCCTAAACATCAAACGGTTTTATTCACTTGGGGCTTCGTAATTTTTCTTTTCATTTCTTACATACTGTATCCAAAGGAGTTTCGCCTTCCACTGTCCCATTATTTAATGTAAACAATGGCTGGAAATGGTAGCTATCAAAAGAGCTGAAGTCATGGAATCTTGTCAGGAATCTTTTAAGCATGGAATAGCTCTCCTTAATAAACATTATACCAATACAGTTAATTCTCCAAGTCACTTTATTTTCTCCAACTACATTTTCATTCTAAAAATATTTGAATAATAAAAAATAATTGCTTATTTGCATCTATTACAAAACGTTTAAAGTATTTACCTCAGCAGTCTAAATTTTAATAAATAATGAACTCATCTTGAGCCACAGTGGGCAGTTTATGACAAAAATAAGCCTATGCGTTCTCTGAGTGAGATTGATCTGACCCGAAATGCTTATAAGCATTGGCACTGTTTATCAGTGAGCAGCTGCCAATAGAACCGAACTAATGCTACTGTGATTTAGGTAATAGGACTCAAGAATGGGCAGCTCGGTTAAGCCACAAGAGCTTCACATTGAGATATTCATTGGAAAGAGACATTGCAGGGGTAGAAGAGGTGAACCTGGGATTCCCACCTCGATCTCAGTTTGCTGGGGTCGCCACTCTGCTAAGTAGCTGGGAGAACCCACAGTCTGGTGACTATTTGACCAGTATGTAAACTCTAATTTGCCATCTTCAGTTCCCAGCAGAGGAAAGGAAGAAATAAGGATTATCATAGGATTTGAAATGAGACCTCTACCTTAGTACCATAATCTTCCCACGATCCTCCGACTCTAGAAAAGTCATGCCCCAATAAAACTACTTTTCAGTGAGATTATACCTCGTATTTTAAAGGTTTTTAAAATTATTTGATCGTCACCTTGTATTGATAAGAAAATAGGCCTTATTTATAAAATGTTTCCTCATCTGTAAAGTGACTTCAAGTGAATAGTATTTAATTAAATTATTTTTTCCCTCAGAGTAACAGGAGCATATAAACACAATCCCCCACTACCACAAATTATATATAGTTTCCTGCACTTTGGGGAATCACAAGGGTTTGCACATTCACAGTACAATAAACGAGCCTCGTTCGTCCTGAGATCACCACCATGACCGTGGCATCTCCTCTGTCAGGAAAATATAAAAAGAGGGCTTTTAAATTTTCTCTCTCAACTGAAAGTTGCAGGATTGTGCCTAGTACAGCTGTGTGAAACTGTAATTGGGAATTATCTACCAAATGTCCCCATCTGTAGTGACTAAGGACATTAGTTGCCAGGTCAACACTTAGTTCACTTGCTCCTCTGTGTAACACACAGCCAATCTAATTCAGTTGGAAAGGTATTTTTATTTAGTGATAATTTCTTGTTAAGGTATTAGATGCCAATTCTTCGTTCCTGAAATCTACTTTTTTTTTAAAAAAAAATATTGGGTTGATCTTTTAAAAGCTTCTGGGTAGTTTTACTCTGACTTCAACTTCGTTCAAAGTTAGAATAGTAGACAGTCTAGTGCAAGGAAAGGACGATGTGGTCTTGTAAGGTTCTTAACGGCAAAATTCAAATTTACTGTTTTAAATTAAGAAGAGAAGATTACAATGAGTCCACCTTGAAGGTGAGTTTTACCTTAATAAACTTGCTGTACTTCTGTCTGGGAGGGCTTGAGGCTTCCACAGCCCTCCTTCCTAACTTTGTGATTGTTTTTGGAAGGGAATGCATTGTGATTGCTGAGCAGATGTGCGTGGCTTCTAGCTTTAAATGCTACTCCCTACTTCATAAGCTACTCCCTACTCTGTAAAGAAGAGAAGATTATCAGTGCTCTCCAAAACGGGCACAGAAGAACAGAAGACTCACTATCTTCTTCACTTTTAAGTGACTTAACAGTCCTTTCTTTGTGGAGCATTTGGCTACTTTAAAGTAAATCAAACAAAGAAAGTTACAGCAGAGTCTCCTAAAGACTAAATCGTTTGGCAACAGCTGAGGGAAACATCACATCACGTGCCAGAGGGCAAGACAGAAAGAGGCTGGTAGGTCCCCGAAAAGAGCTAAAGCAAGTCTATACAGGAAAGCACAGTGAGAGTTGGCATGACGCTGACAGGAGTGCACCCCCACGGACCAGAATGGGTGCGCCCTGGCGTCTTCTGGTAGGGTATTTTGGTTTTCATAACAGTGATTGATCCTTGCCCACTGAACCCATTTCACCTAGAAGTTAAATATTTTGGAAGAATTGCATAAGAAGGAGCCTCACCCCTGGCTTTACTTCCATAGATAACAATGGTAAGGAACTTGGTGGGGTGGGGAGTCTGGAACTTATTCTCAAAGATCAAATATGCAAAGGCAGGGAAGTCTAAAATGTGGAAACCAAATGCTAAGTCCATTAACTGGCTGCAACACAATATTTCAAAACTGCTAGTTTAGGTTTATAGTTGACTCCCCGGCTATAGTGTTCCCCTGTCGCTGGCCAGAGTCACACAGTGGTGAAATTCTGTTTGAGATATTTGCTCTCTTAGGGAACTTGCAAGTGAGTTAACCAAAAGCCTGGGTGTACTGGGTCAGAATTCAGTAAAGGAACTGGCTCCTATACATACGTACTGATGTAGAAATAATGTAGGTTAAGCAAAACACTACTAATCACATTTATTACAAAGTGCTAGCCTAGGAACTCTTTCATAAGAATAGCATTTCAAAGGCCGAATCACACTCAAGGATACGACTATATTGTGCTGCAGGAAGAATGATTTAAACAACAATAAGACTGATGAGTTAAATGTTTCCTTTCATCTCTGAAGAGAATGACCTAAGAAAGCCCTGAAACCAGCCCAGGTAGCTCGACAGAGGTGGGAATGCTCCATTTTATAGCCAGGTTACAGGCAATGGGAAGGACGTCGTCCTAGATGAGGATAATATCAAAATCTTTTATTTGGGGGAGGGAGGCAGAAAGGGGCTAGTCGGTGTAAAAAGGAATTTAGTAGTAGACCACAGCTCCAAAGCCAAGTTTACTGTCTTATCTTAAGTGAATTTCGGGAAAATAAAGAAAGCTGCACTTTTGCACACTAACCCCCAGGAAGCCAAGGATGTGTCTGACACTGACAGACACATCTGACAATTCCATTTTCCTAAGCGGCCATCCACTATCACTATGATAGTTTCCCACTTGCCTGTGTTAGAAGGACTGTTTTTCAGCCCAAACTGAGTCTGAAATTAATGGCTAGGTTAGAGGACAAGAAGCACATTAGAAATCTGAACCAGACCCAGCCAGTAAGGATAAGACCTCCAACCAAACGTTACAAAGTTCATGGTGAAGGATCACTAAGCACCTCTACCCTTCCGTTTTATTGTCCTGTTGGGATCCTGACCATGATCCCTGATACTCTCCGAACCCCATCAGCTCTAAAGCCTCATGTGTATTAGGCAAGCATACTACCATTGAGCCATATCCTCAGCACTAAGAATTAAAACCGAGAGAGAGAGAGAGAGAGAGAGAGAGAGAGAGAGAGAGAGAGAGAGAGAGAGAGAGAGAGAGCCCACAACGTGCACATGTGCACGAGTATCAGTGTTCTAATTAGGGTTGGATCTTAGAGCCCCATGCATGGTTGCAAGGACTCTACTAATAAACTATATTTCCAGGCATGGTGATTTTATTCATGCTAATCAAGTTATTTCTGCTAAATGCCACTTTAACCACCCCTAGACACTGCCTATTTCAGAGTCTGTATATTCACAAAGGAATATGGGTAAAGGACTTAGTATGCCAAGTATCTGCATGTAGCCATCTACTCCTGTGTGAGAGACATTGGCTATCCACCAACATAAATTTGAGACCTGAAGTAACCTCAAAAAAAAAATCTATTCCAACTACTTTGTTTTATAATAAGGAAATGAAAAGATTCTTTTTAAATTATTATTAACTTGGGTATTTCTTATATACATTTCAAGTGTTATTCCCTTTCCCGGTTTCCGGACAAACATCCCCCTCCCCCCTCCCCTTCCTTATGGGTGTTCCCCTCCCAACCCTCCCCCCATTGCCGCCCTCCCCCCATAGTCTAGTTCACTGGGGGTTCAGTCTTAGCAGGACCCAGGGCTTCCCCTTCCACTGGTGCTCTTACTAGGATATTCATTGCTACCTATGGGGTCAGAGTCCAGGGCCAGTCCATGTATAGTCTTTAGGTAGTGGCTTAGTCCCTGGAAGCTCTGGTTGCTTGACATTGTTGTACTTTTGGGGTCTCGAGCCCCTTCAAGCTCTTCCAGTTCTTTCTCTGATTCCTTCAACGGGGGACCTATTCTCAGTAAATGAAAAGATTCTTAAACGATTCAGTTGCTCTGGAAAATCTTCCCAGTAAAGGTAGACCTAGAATGCGAACTCGTGGCTTACGTTCATGCTCTTTCACTTTAAGCTGAGCCAGTAAAGAGAGAAAACTGGGTCAGAGAATGCACACCTCCCCTCCTGCTGCTCAGAACCAATGCTCACTCTATGTTTTTTTTTTTTTTCCTGGAGCTGGGGACCGAACCCAGGGCCTTGCGCTTCCTAGGTAAGCGCTCTACCACTGAGCTAAATCCCCAGCCCCACACTCTATGTTTTAGAGCAAGATCATCTCTAACGTTTGTCGGGGTGTGTGCATAAGCCTGAATGCTTAACACTACAACTTAAGCTATCTCCCAAACTGCTTGCTAACTTGATAGATGGCTCACCTCAGTCTAGAGGGTCAACTAGAGCTTAGCCTCCCTCAACTTGGATTATATCCTGCTCTCTACTTGTTTCTCCACTCAGGATCTCACTGGCAAGCTTGTGTGAGCTCTCTGCCACAGCCTACTTGTCCACGCTCCTCACTTTCTCCCCAGTCCTGTGTTGCTGCTACGTGGCTGTGCCTGGGGCCTCAGCATGTGTACCTGTGTGTGAGCACATCCACACAGAGGCCCTTGGGAGAGGGGTAAGAGCCACGTGAGCAGAGAATGAGGAGTCTGGCCATAGGCGTGGTGAGGTTTAGTAGGGAACACATGTATTTCTTTGGTTTAATGAAGCCCTTCTGCATAGCTGGAGGAAACCATCCTAAGGCTCCCTTCAAGCCTAGGGACCAGTAAAAGACCCCTCTGTGTTAAGGGAATCCCCTCTCTCACCATTATCATCAATTAATCTTTCAACAACCTGCTCCTCTTCTCCTGATAGAGCTGGATGCATCTATTGGCCAATGAGATCTATTTCCTTTCAATTCTGTTAGGCCCAGTGTTTGCCATAGTTACTGATTGGTTGTTCAGGGGTGCGGAGAGTTGACTCCCTCAACTTTAGAGCACTCGCCTTGCCTTGGTCACGATTATCTTCCAGCATTACGATTATCTTCCAGCATTACGCATTCAGGGTTACTAGTGCCTTCGGGCTGGTAGAATTCAGTGACTTGAGCCCCTCCCTTCCAAGAGCCCAGGCAATTAGCTGCTACAGGTCCTCAGAGTAGAGCTGGAAAAATAAGCCTGGGCAGCCAGGAGGGCTCCCTTCTCCAGTGATGGTATCTGGATGTGATTTCAGGATGCCCCAAGAAAGTGCCATTTGTCTCCCATTCCCAGCTAGAATGGGGGTTCCTCAGCAAACATTTACTCCAGTACTCTATTCCAGCTCTTTAGTCCAAAGGAAGCGTTGGTATCCGAGACTGTACTTTCCAATTTCAGAACACCCAATGTCATCGTCTGGGTCCAAATCTGTCCCAGGCAAAGCTGATAGAGAAAGAAAAACGTGCCCCGCCTCCCACTCCTCCCCCAAGCAAGGAGGGTATCTGGGGCTGTGACTAATCATTTGCATATAGCTGCATTTGAAAACACAGTATGCTCATCTTTCTACCTTCACTATACCAGGTACTAATAAGCCTTTTGATGCTTTTTCACCTGAAAATCCTGGATGAGAGACTATGCTTCTCGGTCCAAAGTGGGCAGGAACACCTCCCATCCCTTCCCAGTCCCTCCCCACCTCCCTAGGATTGATTGCTCTGGGCCCATCCTTCCTCAGTCACTGTTGTTGCAACCCTGTACTTTTCTGACTGCGTCGTCGTCGGTCAGGAAGGCGACAGGAAATTCTAGTCACCCTCACAGCAGCTGTGCCATTCCTCCTATCCTCCTCTGATGACGTGGGTTGGCTTTGGTGACAGGAGATCAGGAACTGA
The DNA here is from genome assembly GCF_021556685.1 of Rattus norvegicus. Taxonomy (NCBI): domain Eukaryota; kingdom Metazoa; phylum Chordata; class Mammalia; order Rodentia; family Muridae; genus Rattus; species Rattus norvegicus. The sequence goes on along the minus strand of NC_141538.1, from coordinate 123,238,624 downwards.
GCCATAGCGAAGGTCGGAAAGAGAGGTCACTGTTTGTGCTGCTCTGGGACTGGGGATCCCTGTGGGGCTGTTTGCTTTCTTCCTTTCTATACTGTTTCTCTTTCCGTTCCTCTTTTTTTGGGCAGAGCTCAGGCATCCTGTTTTCAAAACAGCAGGCTGTTTTTTTGGCACTTGAACTCACGCTCTAACGCGTTTTGCTGAAGGAGAAGACAATCCTTCCAGGTGAGGAGAGGTGACCAAACTCGAAACAACCATTCATGTACAAATCTAAGAGGGAAGGGCAGACAAGCCTAACGTCTAACTTGGACTGCTCCCTGAGGGGGCCAGGCCTTCTTCCCAGCACCAGAAGCCGTGCCCTGGTCCTTCAGGCTCCTGCTCACCTGTTTCATCTTCTTGCCATTTTTATTTATTTTTTCTTTAAGTTTGAAAAGAAAATATTTTTTGAACACTAATTCATCTGGCTGCAAGTGTCTGTGAAATTTTGAAACTCCACTTGGCCTATTGCTAGTATTCTAATATTCAAGGATCAAGAAAACAGAGGCAAAGGAAAAGACTGTTTTTGTTAGGTGCAGGAGCAGTTCCTGTCCACCTGCCTGGAGAAGCCCAGGAAAAATCAGCTGCTCCTTTGAATTCTCTCTATTTCTTTAGGCCCCCAGATGGGTCAAGGAAAATCATAAATAAACAAGGAAGCACTGCCCTGTCCAGGTGTAATAAACTCCAAAGGCCATTTGTGTTCCCCCTACCAGACAGGCAATTCTTCACCTTTTCCACAGACTGGCACCTATGTTACCAAGTAACACTCCCTTCACAGGACAGAGGCTCTGCCATCTGTACTCTGGAGTTAAGTTCAGACTTTGTAAACAATAGCCTTCGGGTCACCTCTGAAACACAAGTAGGGACACAGATTTGGTTTTGCAACAATGTAGTAGGTGTGTTGGTAGGGATCACCCACTGGATTCCTACTTCCTGGACGGCACTTTACTAAGCGCTTTGGGTACAGTAAACTTGGAGAGATGAGACCCACTCTTCTACTATAAAACTGAGTCTCTGGACAGTTAAGTACGTTCATATAAAATGGCTAGCAGGGGAGACTGGCAGAAGTTAAACCACGACTCGACAGGTCCAAAGCTTTGCAATCTTCTGCCTTCTCTAAAGTGCTCTCTTTACACTCCCTTTCAGCTCTCGAATTCAGCTTTGATAAGCCTCCTTTGTTCAGTAAGAATAAGCAAAATACTACCAAATTTGGCTACTTAGTGGTAGCAAAGAGGACATTTCCAGCTACGCAGAACTCTCAAATAATTCCAGCATTTTAATTTTAATGTAGAGTGAAATTTTTATTGTGCATAACTTGGTCTCACTTTCCCAGATAACTTTTCTCTGGTGGTCACAATATATTGTCGTTGTGTTGTTGAACTATGTACGCTACACCCTTGCTGTTGTGCTCAGTATCGTCCAAGACAACCATCTGGTCAACAATGAAGGGAACAGCCGAGTGGAGAGATCTCTTTAAAAACGCTATTTTCCTATTCACCCGCTGTATAACTGCTTAGCCTGCCACCTTCCCACTGGGGACCTTGCTAACAGGTAAGGCAGCTTCTGCTTCAGCTAACAGTGCATGGCATCTCTTCAGGGTTAGCTCTTTTCAACCTCTCATTGCTTCCTTTCTCGGACAACCATCAGGGAGGAGTGGAAACTTGAGGGACCAAGAATCCCTGGTCTCAATCACTTTTAATAACTTTGCAAGATAGGCAGCGGACAAGGCCACCACTCTAGGCACACACATGGCATGCAAACTAATGGGAATGTGAAGACTGTCTGCTCTTGTTCTCCTCTGGCTAGTCCCTTGCTTTACCTTGGTGACTCTAGAGATTCACGCCCTTCACAGTGAAAATGTCACCACAGAGTTTGAGATCCACAGGTTGCATCAAACATCACCAAATAAGAGACAATGCAACAGATGCTGACGCCGAGAGGCAGGCAAAGTCCCTGCAAAACATTCTGTGTAAATCCCGGAGTGATTTGGAGAAGTTACACAGTGAAGCCCCCAGCATGGGGAAGCAGCTGGGTTTTACATCAACCTGGAAAGTCCCAGCTCGAGAGAAGTCAGAAAATACTAGTTAAAACCCCAGTGCGTCCTCTTTCTTTACTCCCCACCACAATGAACTCTGAGCTAACTAACATTTCAGACAGGGCTCACTTCTGCTCGGTTACTAATCACTCCATGAAAAAGTTTCAGAGTAAGAAGGACCCTACTACCACCACACACACACCCCGGCATCTAAGGATGCCCTGTTTCCTCTACCATGCTGCTTTGAAGAGGAGCCAGCAAGCTCTGTTCCAAAATGATGCTTTTTACAGGGGAAGGAAGGGGGAAAGTTCAGTCAGGAATGCACCTTGGGCTGAAAGGGTAGGTGGGGTACAATGTCTCTTCCAGTCTCAGAAATGTAGGACAACAGCACAATACCTCAAGCTAGAGAGCCTTGTAGAGAGCCTTGAAGGTATACTCTGTGAGCTGCAGGAGAAGCAAGGCTTCCCTTTCAAGTACACCTATGTAGATACATATATCACTTCATAACTTCTGCCACACACAGAGAGACACACACCCCCTGCACACAGACACAGACGCTTGTATACACACACACACACACACACACACACACACAAAGTCAAAATCTGCACGAAAATGTGTAAACAAGCAGAAAACAACTAGCAACAACCCTCACTCTATAAATTAGCACTCTGTCCAGATGTTAATTAAACAAATGAGATAATGACAGATAATTAAAGCTCTTCAACACCAAGTTTTGTTTTGTTTTTCTGGGTATTGTAAATAAAGTCAGGCTGTTTTTTTTTCTTCTTTAGTATCGGTGGATTTTAATTTTAAATGATTTTCACCCTTAAAATTAGGAAAAACAAAACAAAACTTAGAAGGCAAAGTATATTGTTTCCTTCTTCTTCTTTTTAAGTCTCACACCATGTCAGCATCACAAAGGAAGTGTAATAAATACCAAAATGCCCTTATTCACAGCAAGAAATTGTCAGACTTGAAGGAAATTTGTGTTCTCATAAAAAAAAGTGATGGACCTACTTTCTGGTCGAACACGTGTCTACTGAACCGATTAGAATGTGGCAAGACTCGGGCAGATTTTAGTTTTCTACAAACAATTATATATATTTTTTTAACAATTATATTTTTTAAAGGAATGCAGATATCTCTAACTTAAATTCGATAATGCACAAATTCGGAAATTTGGGTTTTTTTGGACATTAACACTGACTAAGAAATTTCGGCTTACTGTGTTAGCAAGGCACAAGCAAAGAAAGTGCCACACTTGGACCAAGTCAACCAGGAAGGAGTTGCTGCCGGGCGTTCCAGTTGTAGTTAGAGAAAGCGGTGTGCTTACCTTGTTTGAAGCCATCTCGCTGACAGAGCGGTAGGTCTGGATGGTCTCTAGCTGGTCTAGGCACCAGTCTAGTTCCTCCAGCGTCTCCATTGCTAGTTTCTGATATGATTCTTCTGCAAACAAACACACAGACAGGTAGTTAGGCTGCAGCGGCTGCAGGCTGGCCATAGCCGAGTCTCCTCCGCCTCGGCTGCTCCCGGCGCCACTGACGGTGCCCCCTTGCTCCTTCATTGTTTGCTTGCCGACTCCTTGCTTCCAAGCTCTTTCTGGTGCTCTGCCCGGGAGGGGGAGTGGCTGGTGCCAAGTTTTCACCCCCTCGCCGGGATGAGGTGTCAGTGATCTACCAAGAAACTTCCTCAGAGGAAGAAGGCGGGAACCTGCGCCCAGACGCTCATCTGCATAACTGTGCCCTAAAACTCAGGGCAGAGTTTTCTCAGGCTACTTCTGCCTTAGTCATCCCGGGGCTGTGGGGTGTGTGATGTCATTTCTGAATGTTTGCAGTCCGGAGGAGAAATGAGGGAGGCTTTCCCCTCTCTTTGCTTTTCTTCTAAATGAAACCAGCTCCCTATGGCCATGTTGGGGGAACTGTTTGGCTCTTCTGTTCTCAGGCAGGGCAGTCATTCATTCTGGGGAAAAATGCTTCAGGTGGCCACTGTGAGCTCTCAGAAACACTGACCCGGACAAAGCTCTCAGAAACACTGACCCGGACAAGAGCGAGACACAGACTATTCCTTTCTCTTCATGGATTCTCTCCCTTAACCTAGAGGTAAAATGAGGTCTCCTGATGATAAGACTCCAGTCTAGAGAAGCTGTCTGGAGTTTTACGTGAACATGTTTATTGGCCTGGGAGTCTTGTGGCTCTTGTTATAATAAACAAAGCCAAGACTTCCCTTCTGGTCGTGCCAGGGTCACAGGGAAACTCTGAACCGGACTTTCAGGTGGAGGCAGATTCCAGGAGTCTTTTGCGTTGATGCTAGGGGGTCTCCTTTATTAATTGCTTTCTGAGAAATTCTCAAACTGCTCCATACAAAACAAAACTCCCCACAAAAAAACCAACCAAATTAATAAACTAACACCCCCCCCCCAATAAACCAGTGCATTCAAGATCATATATCTGACTGTGACTGGAACACTATTTTCCACTTCCCAGGACATGTCATTCTATCATAGCCAACCGTTTGTGGGTCCCAACAAATACCTCAGGTTATTGACTTAAGAAAGACCTAGGTTAATAAACACTGAATTCATGTTATAATTTTAGGTGAATTAATGAAGCTTCAGATATATAAAGCAGGCAGATTCCCCACATCGACTGAGGAACAGCAGCTAATTACCACACATTCCAAAACATAAGTATACAACAGATACAGCAGTCCTGCCCGCTTTAGCATGCTTATACAGTGGTTTCAAACATGTTTACAAAGAAGCCTCAGTGAGACCACACATCCTTTCCTATCGCACAAAGGCTTTTGTGTGTGTGGCATCAAATACTTGACGCAGAAAGAGGAAGAAATAAAGTGTGATCCCAGGGAAACAGAGTGGCCTGTCCATGGAGGCACACTTCACAGAATGAGGAATTTGTTTATCCATGCAGTATGCACACACTTCAGGGTAAAAGAGGGGTTAAAACCCAACATCCTGTATGTCATACTTGAAAACCCACAAAACCACCGGAGGTGGCTTCCTCCGCCTTCTTTTCCACGATCCTCAACGCACAGACAAGAATTTAGGTGTTTTCAATAAAACTCATTTCAAGCCAGTTTTGCACATACCTTGCCTCTCTTCCTCTTCACCTTTGCAATGCTGTCTTAACTCCAAGATTCTCCTCTCTCTCTCTCTCTCTCTCTCTCTCTCTCTCTCTCTCTCTCTCCCCCCCCCACCCCTGCCTGTGTCCCAGAGCACCCCTTCCTCCCCTGTTTCCTAAGAACACTTCTTCAAGAAAGCTTTGCCTAAAAGGACAGAACCCTCCCACCATACTCCCAGACTCTAATAAAAGAAAAAGTCCAACCACTTCCCAGCTGCTTGGGCTTCACTGCCTTGGTGCCTTTCACCATCACCACCTGCAGCCTCTGTAGCTGGGACCAGACTTTCAGCGGGCCAGCCAGAAGGGGAGGAGTTTGCTCAAAGCTGTTGGAATCAGCAGATATGCAAAATGACTATAAGATAAAATAGCACAGGTCTCATTCCTCCATGCAGAGGAAGAAGAGGTCTGATTTCCACTCCAGCTTCACGTAGGAATTACAGAATGGTGCCAGCAGAAGCACTCCAAAAAGCCAGCCTCTTCAGAGATAGACCACAGCCCCTGAGCACTGCGAGAGGTATGTGTGCGGTATTGCCACTGCAATAGGTGCATCTGTGGATGCTTGTGTCTGGCTAACACACCTCGTGGCATCTTGCGCCTTTGTCTTTTCCTCTTCAGGCCCAGGCCAACCACAATATTTTTTTTTCAAAAGCAGACTGCTCCACTTAAAATTCTGTTAAGCTGGTCACTTTCCAAATTCTTTCCCCCTCATAATAGCTGTTTATTTTTTATTAAAATATTTTTATGGATCTTTTTGTAACTTCACAGTTGTCTCCATACATATATTTTCCAAATTCTTATCCTGGAGTCAAGACTTCATTCCCTGCTTATCACAACTAAGGTAGAGGACACAGATACAAGTGAGAGGGAGGGATGTCCTCACCTCACTGGTTACTCAGGGTTGTAGCTAGCTCAGCACTAACACTTGCTACTCAGGGTTTTAAGTTGCTGGGCCCTGGCCTCCAGCTTGTAGCTTTGTAGCCTTGGGGCCATAATAGCCAGTGGTGAGACCCTAGGAGACATTCAGAGGCCACCTTGACAAGTGGGGATAAAAAAGTCTGCCCAAGCTGTTTGCAGAGCCTTGGCATCTGGAGTCAGGAGAGCTTACATGCAGTGTGGTGAGGAAACGCCATTGCTGCAGCAAAAACCAGGCAGACCAGCTTTCTCTTTGAACGCTTACTGAGTGATCCTAGACTGCCATGTCCAACAACTGTAAAAGGAGGATATGAGTATTCACGTTATAAAGAGAAAAGGTGAGAGGGTGGGACTAGATAGTGCTTTCTAAAGAGTCCGGTGCTCAGTAGAAAGGTGGGCAGGAAGGGGCAGCACTTAGTACTGGCAAGCAAAGGAACCAAAAGGCCCAGCATGGAGGACAGTGGGAGGAGGGAGAAGAGGAAGAGAGAGCAGAACTGTACTTTCAGGGAGAGGTTTTTCAGTAAAGATCTGCAATACATTTTTCAGGGCCTGTGGCAAAACAGAAGTGTAAGGCTTCTGGATCAAAACCCAGCAGAGAGGTGGAGCATCATGTTTTCCTTCTGGATTCTCTGTCCTCCCCACCCCCACCCCCAACAAGTTCTTATTTTAAAATGCTTTAAGATGAACAGAAAAATCTCAAAGATCATAGAGTGCCTGCATCCTTGCATTTACTTTCCTCGAATTGCTAACATTCTACTACGTTATTTGGATGCCTTTGACTCAATTAGCAAATGGCTTGGTGAGTGTCACTTAATGACATGTTCTTTCAGGCATAGAAGTACCGAGAGGGAGGACAGGTCCTTCAATAGACTTGAAGTGATGCTCACTCTGACTGAAGGTGTGCACACAGATCCCCAGGTACTGGCAACTCTTCCTACAGCAGGTTTTTGTGCTATGCCTGAACTGGGAAAAGCAAGACAAGCATTTTCCCACAGCACAGGACTCTTTGACTTACAGATAAAGTCCTAAGGGTACTACTGTCTCTTCCCTGGGACCTGCTGCATACTGAGGTCAAAGGTTATGCTGATTGACACAAACTAGTCATTTGGAAAGAAGGAGCCCTCATTGAGAAAATTCATCCATCAGACTGCTGTGAGGACATTTTCTTGATTAATGATTGATGTTGCACCTACCAGTGGTAGTAGGTGGTCCTAGGCTGTATAAAAGAAAGCTGGGGTTGGGGATTTTGCTCAGTGGTAGAGCGCTTGCCTAGGAAGCGCAAGGCCCTGGGTTCGGTCCCCAGCTCCAAAAAAAAAAAAAAAGAAAAGAAAAAAAAAAGAAAGAAAGCTGAGAGAGCCATGGGGAGCAAGGTAGTCAGCAGCATTCCATCATGCTCTGCTTGAGTTCCTGCCTCCAGGTTCCTTCTGTGCTTGAGTTCCTGTCTTAGCGTCCATCAGTGATGGACTGTGATCACTTGGAGCCGAATAAACCCTTCAATAAACCCTTCCCTCCCCAAGTGGTTTTGTTCACAGCCTTTATCACAACAACAGGAAGCCTACTAGAACAGTGATAAACAAGATGTTTGTCATATGGACACACTGGCTCTGTTCGCCACTTGCCAACCCAGAGCAAGGACGGCTTTTAACTATACCCACCATAAAACTTTGCACAGCACACTGGCCACACCCAGATCCTTCTTGTGCCTGTACCCAGCCTCTGTTGGAGATGGTGGGACACAGTATTCATAGGTGATGAGAAGAAGAAGGATGTTGGATGTTTTCTGGGATGCCAGAGGTTAGAGGAAGAGAGTGTTTGAGAAAATAGGGATGGGGATGTAACTCAGTGATAGCATAATTGCTTGATGACATGGGTCCTTGTCTAATCCTTAGAACTGCAAAGAGCAAGCAGGCAGGCAGGCAGGCAAGCAAAAATCCGAAAACAGCTACCAAACAGAGAAAAGTTTTGAGAACCTCTCTAGGGAGACAGACTAATAGCCAAATTCATTTGCAGCACACAAGTTCCAAGATAAACTATGAGCTTTGAAAAGGCAGCAAATATGGTCCCGTTTGTGCACAGGGCTCTATGAAACTACACAGGTTATATTTCCAGAAAGTTGCCCTGTTCCTGTCATGCATAAGATGGTCCTGAAGGAAGTAAGGCTGTCACTACAGAAGCAAGTCTTGGTGGGAGGGGCTGAGAATGAGGACTGCAAGCATGAACGATGGTATCAGGAAGCCTAGCATTCAAAGAGAAGCCACAGGGAAAGCCCACCTTCTTTCTTCTTAGTCCTGCAAGAACAGCTGAGGAAGCTTTCCTTTCTTCAATAGGAAGGTAGGCAATGCATTTGATGAATGGGCAAAGGTTATAATTAATATTAATCTTGTAATGATATATTGTATTCAAATAGCTCTTTTCTTGAGGGAGCTCCACAGTGTTCATTAATCCTTGCAACACCTCTGTGTGACAGACAAGAGGGTATGATTGATCTTTATTAAGGCTTGAGCCAGGGAAAAAGTCAGAGGTTAAATCATCCGAGACAATAGTATCGTCTAGATTCCTGGCAGGACTGTATTTTCTCGGTGCTAAAGAGGATTCAGTTAGAGCTGAGAAGCACCCTTATGCCTGAAAATGCTGCATTTAAAGTAACAGCTGACCAGATCTTTTCTCCTTAACATTGCATAATTGCTTTCCTAAATGTTGTCAGTCCTGAGTCTCCTCTTCCCTTTTTGGTCCATCTAGCGTAGCTCTTAGCAGAAGGGGGCTGTGCAATACTTCCTCAGAAGGCCTGGTATGATGCTTACATTCATCTTGCTGCAGTGGCTGACCTCAGGCCAATTGCCCAAGGTCTTCGAAACTGAATTTCTTCACATGTAAAGTGAGGTCAAGCAAATTACCCGGCTCTCATTGGGAATGTAAAATAGGAGAATGCATGCAAAAGCAGGTCATATACCTTCAATTATCATATTTTTTGCAAATATCTCCTTTTTATTTCAGATGGGCTGCAGGATCATTATAGATAATAAGGAACTGGCGAAGGAAGAAAAGTAGACATGATACAGGTCGTGGTGGTAAACCCCCATTAGTAACATCATAGTGCAAACTTTTTCATTTACATGTTGGTGTTTACATACAATGTCTATACATTAAATTAAGTCACGATGTATACAATGTATAGACTTCTCAATAACCTTCTTTGGTTCAGCCAATGCTCTTCCCCATTTTCCTCTGTTTTTTTTTATACATTTTCAGCTTGTCTACTATTTGGGATCATAGTCTAAATTCCCCAGTGTTTTCATTCTAAGTTTTCATTCTAATCCAGAAACAATGTGTGTGTGTGTGTGTGTGTGTGTGTGTGTGTGTGTGTGTGTGTGTGTGGGGTGGGGAATGTATATTGGGAAGATGAGTCTAGAAGTATGACCCACAGAAGAGTCATGGTGGGAAGGGGTTATTAGAAAGCTCTGAATACTCTCATACAACCAGCTCCTCCTAATCAGAACACACGCAGTAAATAGCAACACTTACAAAGTTGGTGACCTGACTGGAAGCAGACTTCAGCTCCCTAAAATCTGACGCTGTAATGTATGAAGCTCAGTGTGATCTTTTTACACCTGACTTTATGGAGGCGGGGACAGACGCTCCCCCAACAGCATTGATGCCTTCTAAACAGAAACTTTCCACTGGAGACAAATGAGGAAGTTGGAGTTCAGAGAGGTAAGTGTTCTGCCCCAACAAACACACAAGACTGGGAAGTGAAAACATCACAAGATACCTCAAATATAAACTTCCCTTCAAATTAAATGTTATCTAAATGCTGCTTTAGCACAGCTTCATTTATATCAGGAACATGTCTGTTAAGTTGCTCCCTGTTTGCCACATACAGAACATAGAAAGGAAATGAAAATATTTTTCCCTTGTAAGTTTCATGTAATTGGATTGTCTTCTCATGAAAAGGTGGCAACTGTTTGCATAGTTATTTTTATGGGTCAAATCATTTAGAGCAATTACCACATGAGACATGGAGGGTAAATTTCCTAAAAAAATATATTATATTATTATACATTAATTATACAATATATACACAATAATTGTATTAATAATATATTGTTAATATTGTATATTAAATAATATAATATATGTATGGTTAAAAAACAGTTACCAAAAGAGTTGAAATAGAGTATAATCCAATTTATATAAAGTGCTAAAGGAAGAAGCAAAAATGAACCTATGATTCAAGAGGTAAATGATCTTGGGGGGGCATGTCCATAGCCATAACTGATTGCTTTCATGGGGCTATGCTGCGGTAATGGGCTCAAGCATGCCTGTGGGCTGGCTACATGAATCTGATCATTTTGGGAAAGTTTGTGTCTTCTCTCATGATTTGTTTCTTTTTGACATTTTGTGTAAGTTTTCTTTCAACAAAGTCCCATTTAAAGAAAGTCTAGTCCAAAACAAATGTAATCACCCCTCCCAATAAAAAGCAAGAGCAGGATTTCTTTAAAGGAAGCATCTGAACTGGGGCTTCTGGAGGTCTCACACAGCTGGGCGATGTCAGCCAAGGAGTGTGCTTTCACTGGGATGCTCTTAGTCACGCCGACTTCAGTAGTACTCATTGGAGATGGACCGTGCCTCATCTGCATCCTGCCTCAAGCACTTGCAAGCCATGTGTTCTGAGGCGAAAAGACTACCCTCGCCCTCCAGCATCCCCAGCTTTCCCACCTTTTTGGGGGGCATCAACCAGTTGTGAGGATTAAGCAAACAACACATGCCAAAGACATCTGGAGAACTTTTTCTAATTTTTTTCCTGCAACTTTTTGGTCTTCAACTTCCTGAGGATACATTGACGTGGTTCATAGCTAAATCATGTAGAGAAACAGTTTGGTTCTAGGGAAAGGAACACAGGTGAGAGGGGCTACAAATGCCCCTTTAAGCTGGGTTACTTCAGGAAAATGCCTTCTTCATATTCTCTTTATTGGCTTTCCAACTAATCCTACCAACATACCAGAGCAATGGTTTATGAGATACTGAGAATTAAATATAAAACTGTTAACTCATTCATTTATTCATTCATTCATTCATTCATTCATCACAAGTACACTGAACACCTACTATGTGCCAGGTCTGCTCCTGGGTGCCATGCTGACTATAACACTGAGTAAACCCCCCCTTACTCAAACTGTCCTTGGTGTTGAATGATAAAAACCCCCTTGCTAATCTCCTAATGGTAAGTGTATGAACTTAGATGCCTTACCAGCACCCTTTCCACTGTTCCTAAGAAGTGAGAGGTATACATTTGTTAGATTCTTTGCATCCAGGTTATGACCCGAATTTTGTGCACAAGCTTCTAGCCCTGTAGATGTCCTAAGTCTGGGTGCCTTGAGGGATGCTAAGTACCTCAACATGAGCATGCTTATTTCATTCTCATGTTCTTCTCCACAGGTATAATAATACTTGAAATATGTAATATAGCCTTATCCACATGGAGATAAGGTTTATTGTTTAAATAGGTTGATGCTATTGTCCTGTTAATTTGGTGCTCTTCATTATGATTTTGTCCCTTGCAGTTAATAGCATCCTTTTTTCCTATCAAGCTGTGGTGCCCAAAGCTGTGGGCTTAATTTTGATGGATAGTTGATGAAATGCACTCATGTTGGAATACAACATCTCAAGAAAGCATGTGTAGAATGCTCTTAGAACAAAGGGAACACTTACATGCTCTGTAATGCAAGTCTTCCAAAGGCACAATTTATAAGCCCTAGGTGGGCTTTCTGCAGGCTAGTCTTTGCCCATGTGTCCTTATAAATATGGAATATATGCAATTGCTTATGACAGGGACTTCGCCCTGGGTGGATTCACTTCACAGCCCTCAAGGGAAATAACAGTAGAAAGTAGGTCATTTTGATGCCGCCGTCTTTAACAACTCTTCAAGATGCCAAGTTACCAATCTCCAATTGGAACTAGCCCTTGTGTATAGAACTTGACAGTTTACTGGCCACTTTCCCTTGAGTGCCTCATTGTTTCCCTTGAAAAATAAATCCAATGGGACAGAATGGTGATGATGATGTGTAGTTTCTGTGATGCACTTGAGAAAACTGAGGCTTGTCCCGCAGTTCACTCTGAGCACTGAAATGAGAGAGAAAGGGGTAGAGGGAGGAGAGAGGGAATGTAGGAAGAGAACCTCGGATCTCTTGAAGACCTTTGATTTTTTTTTTCTTTTAATAAGCCACCAGCCCTGTCATACACACAGGGTCACCACTGCAGTTAGGCTTCCTTGGAGGCACACAGAGAGGAAAGCTAGGTCCCTGCTATGGCAGCTGGTAGCTCTGTTTCTCTTGGTTCTTTTCCCACCCCCCTTCACAGCCATCATCCTAACTGAAAAATCTGCTCTTGTGCTGACTCTGACTTGGGCATTTGATTGCTAATGAACATTCGTATTTGTCCAATCAACAAACACACACACAAACAAACATGCATCTCTGAAGTTAAAGGACACCAAAGGAAGTCAACTGTTGATGCTGGCTTATAACTTGGTCCTTGGGACCATACTGTTCTAGGGTTATGATCAAGACTCATCTCTGATTGTCAGTTAACTTTGGACAAATTTCTTGAGTTCTGTGTGCCCATTTGGTTTCCTCACCCACACAATAAGAACAATAGCATCTGTTTATGTGATGAATCTTAAGTACGTGCAGTAGAACTAAGAGGTGGGACCTTTAGGACTTAAATATGTTATATGTGTAAAGCCCTCCTGAATAGGATTGGTGGCCTCACTAAAGGGCTGAAAGAACCTAGGCCTGTCCCTGCTTCCAGGGGAAGGACATATTTGTTGACCTCTGCAGAGGACTTTGTTGCTACAGGGTGTTACATTAAAGTGGAGAATATCTCTTCCTAGACAATAGACTTGCTGTGGCATTGATCTTGGACGCCAGCCTCCCAAATTGGGAGAAATAAAAGTCTATTACCCAGTTCAAATACTTAGTTCTAGCAACTGGTATAAAAACTAAAACATCCTTACTTTTTCATTGCTTATGCAAGGGATGGTGGTGGCTAGCACTGTAGAGAGCAGAATTGGTGATGCACAGAGATAAGTAGACTTGAGACATCTAACAGAGCAAACCTCCTGACTTCCAGTGTGGTGGTGTTTGGTTGATGTTCAAAATGCAGCATCCCTTCAGATTTTCAGGTCCAGAGACATGACTTTTATCAAAATGTTCTGGGTTCCTTCAACCCAAACTAGTCCTATGCATAAGAATCTAATGAAAAGTCAGAGGTTAATGCGTTAATGTATGTACAGAAATCATTTTATGAAAGGCTTTTAATACCTTCCTAGTCACCTCATCTCCAGATCATTTTCATAAGATCATTTGGTAAACATAAAACTGAGAGAGCAGATAGGCAAGTTCTTTAAAAGACTATTTTCTTCAAGCTTGACGCTTTCAGCCTCACTGCTAAGAGATATGGTAGTCTAGGCTCCAGGTTTGGCCTGCCTGCAGTGGCTTTCTCAGCCTTGTCTACCTGGCTAGTGGAAATTTATCTTCCCAGATTTGGCCTGAATCTATCTCTTCATGATTTTCTAAGCATTCTAGGTTGAATTAAAATCCTTTTCTTTAAGATCTCACAATTCATGCTGGCCACTGTTCTCAACTGGCCATATTTTACCCAATGTTTCTGCTCATATCATCCCTCTAGATGCTAACCCCTTAAGAGAGGAAGACATTGGTGGACTCGTTGACATGCCCAAACTATCAAAATATTAGCACATCCATTACTAAAGGGAGAGGAACCTTTGCTAATGAATATTACTGTAGACACAGCATTAATAATTCTTTTTCCTTGTCCTTTAAAAAAATCTAGGCTACATGTAAGTCATGTTCTTTCTCAGTGATTTATTCAATATTACAAACAAGTAACGTGCTCTGAGTTTCTTTTGCACTCTTGCCTAGGTTTCTAGAGTAGCTAGGCTAAAACTGTGGGACATTCTGTCTGTCCACAGGACTTCTACTAAATCACTTGAAGATTTTTAACTCTCTTAGACATCTATGTTCAGCAAATCATTCGTAAATTTCCATGCACCAAATGTTACTAGAATATCAAGTGGCATTTTAAAAGGTGAGCAAAATTCAGAAGGATCAGAGTTGGAGCTCAGGGATAAGGCAGGAAGGTAGGGGATAGATTTCACAATGGTGAAGATGATGGGATTTGGAGAGCAGGAACAATGAAGCAAGTAAGGGAGCACGTGAAGCAGGGTATGATATTAGAAACGAGCCATCCCGTTCAGAGCAGCAGAGATGCCAGTGCTCCTTTCCTAGAACGTTTGGCTTTGGGCAGAGTTGGACAAAACTGCAGGAGTGATATAGTCACTGACAGAGCTTGCTTAGGAGAATGTTTTCTGCTAGACCAAGGAATCTGTGACTATTTGGCAGGCAACGTGGAGCCATTGAAAGGTGTGCAACGCAAAGAGTGGTGTGCGACGTGTTTTATAAATCTCTTAATCCGCTTTATAGCTGCCTAGTGCTCTGCCGCTATGGATTACCGTCTATGTGTCATCTTTTTAATCCGCATCACACCTTAGGAGAGCACTCTGGTTGTCCCTCGATCATAAAGAAAGAGACTGAAGCTTGGAGGGTTTCAGCATAGAACCCAGAGGCTTAATTCTAGGCCGCCTGGCTCCGACGTCTTTTGGTTTTCTATATGTAATGCACCTATAAGAAGAGGAACTGCTGCCTTGATTGTAGCGAGTTGTAAGAGTTATGTAACAAGGCAAAGGACACATGCGAGGTAGACTGTTATCAGAGATTACTAATTGAAGCAAAAGGCAGGTGCTTAAGAAAGGCGGTAGCCTGATATTAGGGTGCTTCATATGGAATGTGAAGGGTTATTTATAAATTAACTTTAGCTTTATTTTTGTTTTTGAAAAGATTTATTTTATTCTTAATTACATGTGTGTGAGTGTGCATATAGTTACACACTTGTGTGCACTTGTATGTGTGCCAGTACTCTTAGAGTCCAGAAGAGGGTATGTAATGTCATAGAGTTGGGGTTACAAATGCTTGTGAGCCTCCCATTATGAGTGCTGGGAACTAGACTGCAATCCTAGTAGTACATGGGTGTGTCTTGTTGAGTTCAAAGGTGGTTAGTGGGGAAGAAACCAATAGCTTTCTGATCTCACAAAACATTATTGACTGAAACCTTTCATCTGGCTCTAGGACAGACTCTGTACACAGAGTTATCTTAGGTGACTTTAGGCAGGTACTTGTCCCTCCATGTACCACAAAGGGGAGAACTTTTCTCATACTGCTTAGAATCTGGTATTTCTGTGCCATCTAGTACGAGAGCTGGCACCCAGGGGTAGATACTGTGTTACTGAAACATGGACAGTCTGATATGAGTTGTGTTGCAGATATAACATTTTGTTTTGTATGAAAAAATTAAAGACAGTACCTGGTTATATTTCATCACAGGTTGAAACAATAGTATTTTAGATATAACAAGTAAAATACATTATTAAAATTTATCGTTCCCAAAAGCCTGAGAGATGGTAACTTCACAGCCACATGGTAACTTCAACTCTAGGGGAACTAGTGGCCTACTTTGACCTCTGAGAGTGCCAGGGATGCATAAGATACAGAAACATACGTCCAAGAAAACACTAATATACATAAACTAAAAGTAAATCTTTAAAAAACATGTGCTTATTTCTTCTATGAGTTTGCTAGAGATTTTTAAATTACCTGTGGAACTTTCACTGTATTTCTTGGACCGTACTGTTCCAGAGCTTAAGACTCTAGCTAAAACCAGAATATGCCAAGGTCTACATTCATCCCAGCATAAATGCTTTCAAGGTAGTGCTAATAGCAGTAAGGATTGTAGCTAACAGCGGTCAGTCAGTTTCTAGGCACTTTACATCCATTAGCCAATTTAATCTTTATCATAATTTGATAAGCTGGATATTACCATATGTGTAATAGATAATTTTATTTTATAGACAAGAAACAGGGAGATTCAGTAACTTTCTCAAAGTCACAGACATAGTGGAGCTTCACTTTCAACTTACTACGTCTGCCCCAGAGGAATCACAGAGGCTCTCATGGCTCTGTGCTGGGCAAATCCCAAGGAGATCTTGTTTTTCCTATCATAAGTCAAGCAACGCTTGAGAAATTGTGTATATCAACTCATCTAACATCTGTGACAACCCCAGTAAACAGTAATTATCCATCTTTCATACTGAACAAACTGAAGCTCAGAAAGGCTGCACGGTTTGTCCAGTCAGTACAGGCTGGAATCCAGTTTCTAGTCCAGCCTAACTTCAAAACTGGTGCTTAGCACTGGACCAGTTTCTGAATTGCATGACAACCCCTTTGGGGTCATTCCGGGGCTAAGTTCCAGTGAGTGACTCTACTCTCAGACTGGCTCCTGGGTTTTCAAAATTATTGTAAGAGTCTCATCTGAACCCAAGCTTGGAGCTAAGCATCCCATCTGAGCCGACCATTTTAGACACCATTTTCCTGGGAGTTCTCTTTGGGGAACTAATGAAATTCAATTCTATTTTTTAACAACAGAAAAGAACCTGGGCATGGTGGCACATGCCTTTGGTCCCATTACTTAGGAGGCAGAGACAGGCAGATCTATGTGAGTTGGTTCCAAGTCTGGACTATTCAATGAGGCCCAAGGCAGCTAACAATACATAGAGAGACCCTGTCTCAAATAGGCCAAGCCAACTGATCAACCACAAACCCCACCATTTGTGTTAAGTAGTTTCAGTAAGAGCTGGCTATTCATCTCCACCACATCCCTGCCCTCAGATCCCATCATCCACCCCAGCATGGGGTGTGTAATGTTTCCATTAAGCAGAGGTAATCATAGATTTTAGAGATAAAACAGTCGGTCCTCTTGAAGACTTCCTCAGCTAACATCTAAGCACCTGGGATTTGTGTCTATGTGGGGGGTGGAGGTGGGGCTCAGAGGTGGTAGGTGCGAAGAAGGAACACCCAGCAGGAAATTTGGATCCTTCAAAGTGTTTGGGGCGGGTGGGAGTGGTATTCTAGATGAGCATGTAGAACTCCAGGGTGCTAACGTACACAGGACAAGCAAAGCACAAACAGGAGTTTTGTATGACAGTGTATTGGGGAACGGTTAATGGCATGCCTTTTGCAGCCTCTCTGCATAGACAAACAGCTGCTTTGTGACAGATTCAGAACTTGCGAGGAGATGTAAAATTAGGGCCCAGGTTTCATGGCAACCCAACTTGACACAATAGCAAACAAGAATAGTTTGAGAGTCAGAGGAAGCCAAGGCTGGGTATGTCACAGCTAACTGTTCTCTCCTTAGGACACCTTCTCCTTATTTAGCAGTGCTTCCGTTCCTGCCCCAAGTTCCCCTGGTCCGTAAGCTACGTCACTTCACAGAACACAGTTCCAGACTTTAAGAAAAACAAAATTTTGTATCTCGGCAGTGGTTTTCCTGGCCTTTCTCCCTCCAAAGAAATTTCGTTCTGGTTTTCCCAGTTGATTCTTGGAGTCTGTAGCCATCAGCTGGGCCTGCCCCTTCTCGGTTTCCTCCGTTCTAATGCAGGGTCTGCCGCAGAATAATGCAGGGTCTGTTTCAATGTGATTAAAGATTTCAGTGTTTGCTTTAAACCAATATTTACCAGTAAAACCTGGCCAATGTAAATGTTCAGGCTAGGTAGAAAATACTGGCTTAAATCAATCTCCCCGGAACACAGACAGACAGATAGACAAGGACTTAGTGGGTATTTTGGATTTGGGCCTCTTTTTTTTTTTCAGTTAGCTTCATACATACTGCTACTAAACAGGGTTTTAAAACAGCTTTAAAAGAGAAAGTCTAGGTAACGCAATGCTAAAGTATTTAAAAGTAGTTTTTCTCATTGGCCAGTGTTAGAAGTTTATTATTTTTCCATGGTGTTGCTTCTGGCACTTGTCATGACACTGTCACATTATTTGATTTAAAAGGCTCCCTTGAATGAGAAACAAATTGAGTTATTTGACACAGCAGTAAACTTAGAATGCTAATCATTTTTTAAATAGCTCGTACTCCAGTGTTACACACTCCACAGAAACAGAGTGGACAGACATTTTGAGGTTGAGTCAGCTTTCCTGAGCTACAGCTTCATTTCTGCACACTTTTACTTGATTTGGTTTCTTCATTGGCTGGATTTATTGAATGAATGAGTTGTGGCTACACTCTGAATGGATTGTAAGTGGTTGTAGTGTCGATTAGGAACTACTTAGCCTAGCCATCTAGCCGAATGGAAAGCCCTCGCTGATACCCCATAGTCCAGGAGAAGATCACAGAAGGATGAGATGGAAGGAACGTGCCAGCCCAGTCCTCTTACACTGGGAATGTCATGGCTCCCATACTGCCCCTCTCCTGGGGGAGGGAATATGGGTTTGAGCTGGAGATGAATGAATGACTCATCTGTAAGAAAGGCCACTGAAATTGCTAGGGCCTTGAGGAGTGTCTGCTAAATAACAGGCAGTTAATAAACAAACGCTTTCCTCGTATGCCGATAGATTAACCTAATGTAATTTGTAGGGCTGAGTATAGGATTTTCCAAATTTATGGGCAAAATCAATGTCTATGTCTACTGGTAATAAATCCATTTGTTGCTTCCTCTAATTTCAAATGTTAAGTCTATACACCAAAGACATTGAGGTATTACAAAAAGGGTGGCATTTATCATTATAACCATCAGCCGAGGTGGTAATATTCATCCTCAATGAAAATTATTTGTAAAACAACCTGGTAAGGTAGATTTGCTGTCATTACAAATGACAGGTAAGTGGACAAGAAATGGCGAATGGGACAGGAAAGGATGGTCTAGGTTTAAGGACTCCACAGTGGATGACAATGGGGAGAAAAAGAGCAAATGCTTCAGTGGGCAAAGGACTCAGGTTTGGCTACCCTCAAGGGTTATGTGGCCTGGGAGGGGCAGAGAACATAAATAGTCAGAGCATAATAACAAGACAGGTGGAGATACCCACAGGCAGAAGGGAAGGGCCCACATGAAGTGAAAAGCAGGGAGCAGACAGATTTCACATAGGACTTAGTGTTGAAGAAAAACAGGGCTGAAATGAGCAGAGCTGACTGGATTCAGTGAGTGCCGGGAGTGCATGCTCCTGAATAAAGAGAGGTGTGGGGAGAAGGAGAGCCCTGGACAATTAGAACAGTGAACATATTTAAAGGGTTCTCACTGGGAAGGAGCAGGTTTTAGTAGTTCCAGAAGATGCTCCTGCAGAGGCCCAGGGTGAGAGGCAGGCAGGTAGTAGAGGTGCTGATTCCAGGATAAAAGAAAATAGTTTTGGTCAAGGCCATGTTTGGAAGTAGGGAAAAGTCTTGAGATGAGAGGGAGGTGGGTGACCAGTTGAAAGATGCCCGGACTACGTGACATGGCCTGATTCCCACAGAACCACAGGGTTGACAGTGAGTCTTCAGGGAATGGACGAATGGATTGCCACAGAGGAGTACTGCACGCCTGGACACATTCACTCCTTCTGATTGGCTCCTGGAGACACGTCAGCAGCAAATGTTTACAGATGATCTCAGCACCTCTTGCTCTCTCTGCATTTTATCAGCCTCCCGTGGCCGCACACTGAGAGGAAAGCTACGAGTGATAACGTGTGTGGTGATTTCCAACTCTTCAGGACACACACTTAATGTGGGAGGATCCTCTCTCCTCTGAATCCATAAGCAACCACACCAGTCCTCCCTGGTGGAAAAGATTATTAAAACCAAATGGCCCTTAGAGGCCAGCCATATTTTATCCAACCCTTTGCTTCCCAGATGGTAACACACAGACCGAGAGAAGAGACCTACTATCCACCAAAAGTACAACCATTCTGTCTACAGAACAGAAGAAACTTGGTTCTCTATTCAGGCTTGCATATATTAAAAGTAAACGTACCCATTACTATCACTGGGGGTACTTATAGTCCCTAGAGACTCCTTCAGAAGGACTGATTGCTTTCCTTAACTGGAATGGTGGAGGAACGTTTCTTGGAGGAGGGTGCACACTGGCAGGCTCTGTATGTGTGTCAAGGACTAGAGATCGACACTAAGTGGGACTTGCAGTTGCTGTGAGGGCCGAAGAGTCTTGGGGCTACTGGGGATGGTGATAGAATAGCTGGAGAGGGAGGCAGAGTTCTGCTGGGATTTACAAAGGTTGGGGGGCAGGAAGTTGTAAGTTAAAGCAAACATGAAGAAGTCATTTCTATGGTGTTACGTTGTAAAGAGTTAAAGTCAGAACCAGAGATGTAGAGCGTGCCACAAAGGAGAGGTTGGGGGAACCTCCATTTTTGAACTTTTGGGGTAGCTGTTGGTCTGCACATTCTCAGCTGCTGTGTTCGTGTGAACGCCCCACAAGTAAAACAGAGATGTGTGGCTGTGTCCTGTAAAACCATCCACAAGCAGGTGGCTGACGGCCTCAGGTGGTTTGAGTGCCTGAGGTTACTGTCCCACTGTGGGAAAGCAGGGCTGTGGCCTCCCAAAGATTTTGGCATGCTGAGCTTGCAGCTTCTCTCACCTAGAGCCTGTTAGCATGCAAAGTCACTGGCAAAAGAGGAAAGACAACACAGTCCCTCTGGGCCTGGGCCAACCTCAGGCTGAACAAGATCAATGGGAGAGGATGCAGGTGAGCCAGTGCAATCACAGCTCTCTCGAGAAGTAGGAGGGACACAGGAGAGTTGCAAGAATTGGGATTTCAGTGATACGATGCGAGATGTGAG
The DNA here is from genome assembly GCF_021556685.1 of Rattus norvegicus. Classification (NCBI taxonomy): domain Eukaryota; kingdom Metazoa; phylum Chordata; class Mammalia; order Rodentia; family Muridae; genus Rattus; species Rattus norvegicus. Next base: position 123,217,766 of record NC_141538.1, on the reverse strand, counting down.
AAAGATTTGATTTGCTGGCTCTAAAGATAGGAAATGACTAGAAGCTAGAGTGTGTGCAATCTCTAGAAGATGGAAACATACGAGAATGTCTCTCAGACTCTCTAGGAAAGAACATGGCTTTGCTGAAGCCTTGGTGTGTGATGCTTTAATTCACCCTCACGACTATTTCAGTGACAGAAAACGAACATCTTCTGCCCCTTCTGAGGGACCCAAACCCCCATAGTGAAGGGTACATTTCTACACTTCTTCAACCAACTTTTTGAGCAGAGCAGGCTAAAGACTGGAGACAGAAAGCAGGGTGTTCAGAGTGAGAAACATTCCTCAGCTGGAAAACTCTATGGGTGCCACAGTCTAAGATGGTCTGTTGTGCCGAGCTCCACATGCAGAGCTCCTAGGGCTTCCCAGGCCTCAGCTTAAGGATTCCCACCTCAGGAAGGAGGGAAGGGCTCTGGGTATGATAGTGAGAATCGAAGTTATAGCACACGCTCCTTATACAAATCTGAGTGTGCATGCCAGCTGCCAGTAACCTGCCCTCACCCCCCTATCCCACTAGCCTTAGGCCTCTTGCTGCACCCTGCCGTGCCCTGTTTGTTTCATGGTCAATGTTGTTTGCTGCTTTTGAGCATGTTGGAGAGAAATGATGAATGGGTACTGTGGATGTTTGACAAGGACATTGGCAGGTGAATGGAAACAGGTGCCACATATACCTGATCTTAGGGAATGGTTTCTGAGGCAGCAGCTGCCACACATTGTGGAGGACACTGGGGTCAGTGACCTTTTCTGGATCTTCTCTAAGGCCATCATGATGGCTACAGTCAGACATTGTGGTGTATGACCTCCTCGTCACACTGAAAGCATAATAAAATCAAAGACTGCCTTTAAGCCCTAAACACAGGACCTTGTCCTCCATGGATGGACAGTCAACAACAGTAACAAAGTAACTATTAGGTAAAACAAGTCACAAGGTGATAATTTGACAAATTCATAATTTCTCAAGTGTATATGCTTGTGTTATCTCAAATCTTCCAGACAGCAGTGCTCTGAAGTGAGTCCTTGCAAGCCTGATAACAAAATTAATGTATTTCACAGACTGAGAAATACAGAGGTTACAACTGTATCCAAGGTAAAACTGGGACATGAGCCCAGGTCTTCAGTTTCTCTGGATGGAGCTGAACCATAGCTCATAGCCACACCCCTATCTTCTTCCTCCTTCACTTCTGAAAACTCAGATATCTTCTCCATACTAAATGAACACCATCCAAAGATCTAGTAACTAAAACAAGGTAACATTTCAATGGAGGAGAGATACATGCCATATTTAGAGATTGATTGAACACCTCCTCCAACAAGGATGCTATTGAGACTTTCACACCTAACATCTCATGAACTAGGTACTGTGTCCCCCATTTTGCAACCAGTCAAATCTTCAGAATACATAGTGTCCAATATGAATTATCCATGATCTCATTTTCTCTCCATCCCAGGTCCTCCATGGTACCTCGCTATAGGCACCATGGTGTTAGGTCCGCACCAGCACACAGAGGGAGCCAGGGAAAGATGATTGACTGAAGGTAGGACATTTGCAAATACTGCCACCACACAGAGAAATGTCCTGGTCATATAAAATGTTCTTGGAAGTTGGTCTTTGGTTTAAACATTGAACTTTAAAAATTGGGTGGCTTAGAAATTCCACTTGAAAGTATTTTTCTTGAGAAATTGGATGCAAAACATTGGCCAGGGAGACCACAAGGATGACCATTAGAAATCTGTTGTTAACCAAAATGCGAATGCTTCATTCCTTCTTTAAAAGGGGAACAAGAATACCCTTGGGAGGGAATAGGGAGGCAAAGTTTAGGACAGAGGCTGAAGGAACGCCCATTCAGAGCCTGCCCCACATGTGGCCCATACATATACAGCCAACAAACTAGATAAGATGGATGAAGCAAAGAAGTGCAGGCTGACAGGAACTGGATGGAGATATCTCCTGAGAGACACAGCCAGAATACAGCAAATACATAGGCAAATGTCATCATTAAACCACTGAACTGAGAACAGGACCCCCGTTGAAGGATTCAGAGAAAGGACTGAAAGAGCTTGAAGGGGCTTGAGACCCCATATGAACAACAATGCCAACCAACCAGAGCTTCCAGGGACTAAGCCACTACCCAAAGACTATACATGGGCTGACCCTGGACTCTGACCTCATAGGTAGCAATGAATGGTCTAGTAAGAGCACCAGTGGAAGGGGAAGCCCTTGGTCCTGCCAAGACTGAACCCCCAGTGAACGTGATTGTTGGGGGGAGGGTGGTAATGGGGGAAGGATGGGGAGGGGAGCACCCATATAGAAGGGGAGTTGGAGGGGTTAGGGGGATGTTGGCCCAGAAACCGGGAAAGGGAATAACAGTTGAAATATAAATAAGAAATACCCAATTTAATAAAAATGGAGGGAAAAAAAAGAAATCTGTTGTTAAAGAGGCAGTGGTGATCTAGTTGCCCTGGGAGGATGAGGCTGAATTCTCTCCTGGAGAGAGAGGTCTTGCCTGAGAGTTGGGGCAGCTGGGCCTCCCTGCCAGCTCTATCACTGGCACACGCTATCGAGGTCTGCTTCTCAGCAGTATTCACAGAAGGTAATTCATAATAGTCTCTGCAGTACTCTGTTACTCCCCCATTTGTCCAAGAAGTCCAGGCTTCACCTCTGGAGAGTGTGGTAGAGAGATGAGGTCACCTTGTGTCTTCTGAAGCTCTGCCACCCAAGGCTTTTTCAACCCCTGAGCCCTGTCTGTGCCTAATTGTCACATGTCACATGCTGTTACGTTCCAGACCTGCCCTCTATTACTAGTCTGGAAATGTATCTCTAAGTAATGAAATCGCCTAACACTGGAGGAGCCGGGCTAGATCTTCTGGAAATGGTTTGTCGGAGGCTTGCATCTGCAGCACTAAATGGCTGCTTGAAGCTGGGGTGCTGTTAGTAACATTGTGAATTACAGGAGCCGACACTATTTATTAGAATAATTCTATGTGTGGGGTGGTGTGCCATGAGGAAGGCTTCCCCCACCCCCTGCTCACAATTACCTACTGCTCTTGGCAAATGTAAGGAGTGTAATTATCTCCATTCTCCAAAGAACCTGTGGCTACAGGAGGCTAAATAACTCCTGGAGTCACACAGCCACAGCAGCATGGGCGAGCCTGTTTTCCTATTAAGGCTTTGTGGCCTCGAAAGGCACAGTCCCTTCTCACTCACTAGGCTCCATGGGGCCTTGTGGTACTTTACCCCACAGGTTGACCTGAGGTGAACATTTGACAAGGATGCACAGTCTGGGGGTGGGAGGGACGGGACTCACGCTTATTCTCATTCTCACCGTACAATTTGCAAAATGCTTGCTCACATCACGTCATCCCATTCTCTAAGCAGCCTGGAGAACGAAGCTGAGTTTGAACTTGGTTTCACAGAGGACGAAGTAGCATTTGGGGAGGCTATAACTTAGAGGTTTTGAAACCATCCTTGCTGTACTAATGACACACTTGTCTAGATTTGTAACCACCCAGGGACATCATTTTCCTGAACATTTTGTCTTGTGTCTTTAAGGATATTCATTTATTTATATTTGTACTGCAAGATGGCTAAACGAGGGCCTTCCCGGACAGATATTACAGAACAGCAGCTGGTGTTTTCTTAAAATTTCCCCTGGGACTCTGTGCACATGATTTCCAAACGACTAAGAATAGTGTGGTGAATCCTAGGGTCCCGCATCTGCAGAACGATAGTGTTCTTCTTTTAAGATGACAGTGCACATTGAATCTTTTCCTGAGCTAGGAGCTGGCCCATGAACTGTACTAAATGTTGAGGCATCTTTTTTGATTGTAAAGCCACAGCAGTTATGGTATTATTGAGTACACCATGTAGAGCTCGCTCACAGTATTTGATGGGTTTTATGAAGTAACTGTAATTAAATATTTTCATTAAATGTCAGCTGGTATTGTATTAAATAAGGACATTTTCATGGAAGTACATCTCCCCCCCCCCACCATCCACTGTACCCTTTCCCTGCTCACCCTTCTGCTGACCATCTTTGTTCCTAGATAGGCTAACTTATGCACATGCTTTTAGTCTATACGAAACCGTGGAACCGCATATGAGAGAAAACATGTAATATTTGACTTTCTAAGACTAGCTTAGCTCACTTAATATTATCTCCGGTTACATCCATTTCCCTGCGAGCACTGTAATTTTGTTCTCTAAAAAACTGAAAAAAAACTTCCATTGTATATTTGTAGTAAATTTCCTTCATTCACTTCAGCGTTGATGGACACCTAGGTTGTTTCCGTAACATAGCTGTTGTGAACAGTGCCACAGTAAGCACTGAGATGCAAGTGTCTCTCTGATGCACTACCTGGAGTCCTTTGGGTCAACAGCCATGAGCAGTCCTGCTTTATCATAAGTCAGATTTTCATTTTTTTAAGGACATAAAACTGATGTCCATAGTGCCTGAGTAGTTTATGCTCACATCAGCAGTCTATAAATCTGCACGAGCCTTTATTGTTATTTTTTTTCTGTGACTGCCATTCTGGCAGGGGTGTATGCCTGGAGCCCTGCAGAAGCCAGAAGAAGGTGTTGGGTGACCTGGAACTGTAGTGGCAGACGGTCGAGAGTTACCATGAGGTTGCTGGGAATCCAACCTATGCCCTCTGGAAGAGCAACTAAGGCTCTTAACGCTGAGCCTCTTTCCGGATCCATCTATTCAGTTTTAATGTTCATTTCTCTGATGACTAGTGAAGTCAAAGTTATATCTTTATTAACCATCTGCACTTTATATCTAGTTATTCCATTTGTTGACTGGGTCGTTTAATGTTCTGTTTTACATTTTTGCCTTTTGTATATGTTAGGTACTAATCCTTGTCAGAGGTGCAGCTAGCAGAGATTTTCTCCCACCTTTAGCTGTCTTTTCACCCCATTTCTTTGCTGTGCAGAAGCTTTTAAACTTCACAATGTCCTTTTTGTTAACTTTTTGAAATTAATTTCCTGAGCAACTGGAATCTTATTTGAAAAGTCCTTGCTCTGCTAGATTGTCAACTGTTTCTAACAGTTGGAGTTTTGGGTCTTGAATTAAGATCTTTGATCCAAAATCAACTTCGGAGTTGATTTTGAGCAAGATGAGAGATAATGGCAGTTTCATTTTTTTACAGGATATTCAGTTCTGGAACTCTATCTGAAAAGACTGTCTTTTCTCCAAAGTATATTCTCAACATCTTTTCCAGAAATTGTGTAGTTGAATGTCTTATGCATGGTCCATTCTATTCCACTGATCATTTCTGTGACAGTGTTGTTTTATTTTAATTATCTAGTATAACTTGAAATTAGGTCTGATGACACTTTCAGAAGTATGTTTGGCCCAAGATTGCATTGGGTATCTCTGATATAACTATTTTATGCTCTGACATAAAATTTAAGATGGTTTTCTATTTTTGTGAAGAATGGTATTGGTATTTGATGGATATTTAATTAAACATTTACATTTTATATTATAAGTTTACCATTTCTACACTGTTTAATATCAGATGGATTCTCTGCATTGTTTTATGTAGATGGTCACCTCTATAATTCTCATTTTCTACTCATGGAAGTGTGGAAGCTATTTCCATCTTGTACTGTGACTCTCAGTCTTTCTCAGCATTTTAAAGTCTCTGTTATAACAGTCTTTCACTTCCTAGGCTAATTTATTTAAAGGTTTTATTTTATTAATTTTTTTGAAGTCACTGTGATTGGGATCATTTTCATGATTTCTTTCCCAGCATGTTTGTTGATAGTGATGTTTGTTTCTTAGTTTTACAAAGTGACATTTTATTGAAAGTGCTTATCACTAAGAATTTTCTTGTAGAGTCTTTAAGGTCTCCTTGTATAGCATCCTATCGTCTGCACATAAAGATGCTCTGACTTTTCCTTTCTCTCTGCAACCCTTTTATTTCTTTCTCTTGTTTGACAGCTCTAGACAAAACTTCAAGCACAATTTGAATAAAGGTGAGGGGAGTGGAAACTCTTGTCTTACTCTTGATTTAGTGAAAAAGCTGTGAGTTTTCTCCATTTCATATGATGTTAGCACAGGTTTGAAGTATTTAGCTTTTATTAATTTGAAATATGTTCCTTCTGCTCTTAGTCTCTCTGGGGCATTTATAATGAAGAGCAGTTGGCTTTATCAGAAGGGTTCTCTGTATATTGAGATGAAAGTATGATCTCTGTCCTTTAGCCCTTTATTATATTTGCTAATATAATTTATAACTTTTATTTTCCTATGTTGAATGACATCTAGGAATAAAGTTAGCCTAATCATGGTAAGTGATTTTTTTCTGTGCTTTGGAATTTATTATACAAGTATTTTATCGGAATTCTTGTACCTATGTTCACTAGAGAATCTGGTCTATAATTTTCTCGTGCTGCTATATCATTATCTAGTTTTGATACTAGGGTGATACCAGGCTCTCAAAACTATCTGGGCATGCTTCTCCCTTCCCGATTTTATGGAATAGTTTGAGAAGTATTGCTGTCAGTTCTCCTTTGAAGGTCTGATAGTATTCAGCCGTGAATCCTTCTGGGACTGGACTTTATGTTCAGAAATTAAAAATGGTTTCAATCTTATTGCTTGTTGTAGATCTATTTAACTTACTTATTTTATCTTGATTTAATTTTTCCAGGCATGTGCCTCTAGAACTTTATGTTTTGCTCTAATTTTGGCATGTTTTTGCTATGTGTGTTCTTAGGCCTATCCAGTGTTTAGTAATTATGACTGAACTTGTTTTCTTAATTCTCTTCTAGGAATATTTTTAGTTCCTTCTTGGTTTAATAGTGTGTTGCTCAACCTCCACAAAATCGCATATGCTGCCTTTAGTTTCTGGTTTTATTCCATTGTGCTCGGATAAAATACTAGAAATTATCCCAAATACATTTGCTGTGAATAGCAACTTGAGTTGGCAGTTATTGCCTTCCAGAGTTTGAAATACGTTATTGTAAGCTCTTCTGGATTTTAAACTTTCTGTCAACAAATCTGCAGTTATTCTAAGAGCACTGCCTTTGTGTATTGCTTGGTATTATGTTCTGTTAAAATACATTTGGGAGCTTACTTGATTTTCTTGAAAATACTTATAGTAATTGCTTAAATCCTTTCACGTTTCATTGACTACACTCTCTATTTATTTATTTATTTATTTATTTATTTATTTATTTATTTATTTATTATATAGAGGGCCTCAGACCCCATTACAGATGGTTGTGAGCCACCATGTGGTTGCTGGGATTTGAACTCAGGAAGAGCAGTTAAGAGTGCTCTTAACCACTGAGCCATCTCTCCAGCCCTTGAGTACACTCTTATCAAAAGATATGGCAGTGGTGTTAGTCATTTTTTTTTGAGAAGCCATCACGTCTTAATTGCTTACGTTCTTTGTGTTTTCGTGGTATGATGTGTGCACCTGAGATTACGCTATTGGTTGGCTTTTACTCACTCTTATTCTTTCAGTGATGGTGCTTGCATTTTCAAGAAAGATTAGCTTGTAATAGCACTGGTACGTCACTGTTCTCTGATATGCTCACGTTTGGTCAACTAAGCTCAGTGCCTCTCACTCCTTTGAACATCAGAGTGCTGTCTTCAGAAGCAATGTGTGGGGAAAACAAAATCCAGGTAGGGTGATATGTATCTGTCATTCTGTCATCACAGCCCTTCATACTGAGATGGGAGTCGGGGACAGGAAAAATCACTCAAAGGTTCAGGGGTCAGCTAGCCTGGAGAATACAGAATGGCAGAAATGAGGAAGACCCTGACTTAACAAGGGAAGGCAAGGAGAGACTTCCACAAGTTGTTCTCTGACCTCCACATAAACATGCTAATGCATGAGCACATAAACCATACATTTAAAATTAGCGATCTCCATCAAGAGTGTCTTTCTATGAACATATAAACATAAAGTGATAGTCAAGTAACAAATAGTTTCTCCTTAAACGCTAATCAATTTAGGATGTAAAGAAATACTGACAGTGCCCTGTGCATCGAGATGCTACTTACAACTTATGAGTGGGAATGAAGAAAGCAGAGTTAGACTTGTGATTAGTAGTAATGGGTAGAAAAAAATCAAGGAGGGAAAAGTAACCAGAAGTGGGGAACACCAGGGGTTAGGGAAGAGGGAATTTCAGACTCAAGATAGAGTGGAAAGAGAATGCCATCATATAGTCCAGGCCTCGGGGGACTGTAACATAGAGATCCCACAAACCACACTGGTGTATGCTTTTTGGAAAATACCAATTAAAGGGTTAACATTTTACAAGGGAAGAATAGAATTTTAACAAGAAAGAGAAAAGAGAGAGAGACACACACACTGACAGAAGCGAGACAGACAGACCAGAGCAGGATTCGGCTGTCCTGCTAACTGATGCTGGGTTAAATAAAGGAGAAATAACTACATGGGAAAGGGAGAGACTGGGCAGAGAGTCTTCATGTAGCCTTGCTTGCTTGATTAATGTAGCCTATCTCTTTGGGTGTTACTTTATGGACTCCCAGGTGTCAGTGACAGTCAAGTCACAGCTACTGGTCACCTTTGGGAAGTCCTTTAGGTTTTGTGTTGCAAATGCTGTTGTTGCCTGTAGAGGACGTCTGCAAAGTCAAAGCAGAATCATGAGTGCTGTTTCCACTGGTGGACTGTCCTTCACAATTCAGGACATGAATGGGATGGTGAGCCCTCTGAGCAGATCTCCAGGAGTTCAGTGCAAATGGTGTTTCACCCCTAGATAGTCCTTGGTGAGACAAAGTCACCAAGGTCACTAATATCCTCTTCACAGATCACGTTGCAAATGCCAGCCCTACCTTAGCACAGTGCTTTGTCTGAGCCACAACTTAGAATCTGAGTCCATGTTGCTCTGCTGACTTTGGCTCTGATCAATTCCAACCTTCCCGAACACTCTGTGGTTTTTGATTCAGTTCCTTCCCTGAAGTCTTGAGGTATTTTGCCAGTCCTGTTCCAGTAGATAGTTCCTCTGAGTTTTCCACTAGTATAGTTTACCGAGGTCTGTGCCTTGAGCCTCTGACTCACCAGCAAACTTCTAAAATTGGTGTCTGCTTTTTGTTCTAGTGTTTTGCCAAGAGGACAGGCTTTTTCTAGCCCCTCTCCACCCTCTGCTGCAGGTGTGATTTTTCCCTCTCTGTTTCGTCTGTCTCTTGTTGTTCTCTTAAAGTATCTGTTATTGAGAGGACAGAGCTGACTTTATGAGGCTCTGAGTGTTAAGTGTAGTTCCAGACATTTTCTCTCACTGGATGGGGGCTCCCCAACCATCCTACCCTCCCATATGCTCCTTTTCCTCTTCTTTCTGAAATTTCCCGTTCTACTTTGCAGATGACGGATTCTTTTATAGTTGTCTGCCACCCATCTCTTTTGATAGCTGCTACCCAGCTTCCCAGACTGTGCTTGCAGGTTACCCACCATCGTAGACTCTTCAGCAGTGTAATTTTAACAAAGCTTTATATATGGCAGAACATTATCCGTGTCCTCTACCACCTGCCCAATAAAAGCACACCTTAAAAGCAGTGTATGTAAGTTTTCATCTACCTGCCTCATGACTGGGTATTTTTTCCATTAGAGAAGGTGGCCACTACTTCGAAGTGGGTAAATTAATCAACACAATGGCCATGTGCAGTAACAGGAATAAGCCAGAGCACAAATGCATGACAGAAGAAGCCATACTTTAAAGCTAGTGGCAAAAATCTATGATTCAATTTTTGCAAAGTTCTGAAGAGGCAATAACTAAGCTGTGACATTAACAGTCGACGAGTGGTTAACTTGTCCAGATTGGTAAACAAACAAACAAACAAACCAGTCAAGGTTTCTATGGGGCACGAGATGATCCAGCTGTTGGTTAAGTTACTGATTATGTGATTGTTCTTATTTAATAGAACTCTGGACCTCTGCAACTCTGACTTGCGTGTTTCTTTCTGTATGTTTACTATATTTTGACCATGGTTTGAGTATGGCCCAAAAAGTTCATGTCACCAAAGTGAAATCTTTGGGTGAGGCTTTGAAGGAGGTAATTAAGTCTACAAGGGCACTATCCTCAGAAGGAATTCCTACAGCTATCATGGTTACTTTGTTAGTTCTCTTGGCATGGTTGTTATAAAAGGGAAAGTCATCCTACCATGATAACATCTGTTTTGATACAATGGAACAAATGAGAACCATCATTAGACATGGCACTGAACTGCTTGGATTTTCTGTCTCCAAAAGTGTAAGCTAAATTTAAAAAGGCTATTTTCCACACCTACTAATCAGCAGTGGGTATGTTATTTTAGCAATGGAACACAGACTGATACAATGTAATATTTCAATAGAAAGCTTATGGGAAAAGACAAACAATTCTGGTTCCTTGGGCTTTTGCTTTTGTTACTATTAGCACTTTGATATTTTTCTTCTGTCCCTACTGTTATCCATTGGAGCTTTTATAAATCTTTTTTTTTCTCTTTTCTTTTTTTCAGAGCTGGGGACCGAACCCAGGGCCTTGCGCTTGCTAGGCAAGCGCTCTACCACTGAGCTAAATCCCCAACCCCACCCATTGGAGCTTTTAAACAGAGCACATTCTATATCTAATTTTAAAAATTTCCACTACATTTCAACTCTATTATCTAATTTTTTCTACTATTCATGGCTGCTGAAAATGAGAATGTGGTTCCAAAAGGATATTCTATCATTTACAGTGAGTGTCTCCAAGTAAACTTTACTCAGTTTGAATTTGAGCATCTCTACCTATAATAATAGGGCGATATTAAATGAAATATTATGAGGAAAAGCCAACAAACAGAATAAGCCCTCATATAAACATCATCTTGGCCCTAGTATGACTTCATTCTTTCAACTCCTTCTCTCTACATTTGCCCAGTCTGTTTAGCTCATTATCCAGCATGAATTCCACTGGATTTTTTTTTTCGGAGCTGGGGACTGAACCCAGGGTCTTGCGCTTGCTAGGCAAGCACTCTACCACTGAGCTAAATCCCCAACCCCTTCCACTGGATTTTTAACAGTAACTAAAAGGCATACAAACAAGGAAGCGTAACGTTAGAGATCAAATTGATGTATGTGTTTTGGTGTTAAGTTGACCAAGGGAGGGCACTTGTGATAGCTAATTGGGATAGTTAACTTGATTGGATTTAGGAATGCCTGGTAGATTAGTGAAGCACAACCCCAGGTGTGTCTGTGATGACCTCCATAGTCTCTGGCATTTGACTACTTAGTTCCCAGATGGTAGTGCCATTTTGGGAGGTGTGGCTTTGCAGGAGGATGTTTGTCACTGGGGTAAGGCCAATCAATGGATGGCATTATTGGTAGATGGGGCCAAGTAATGGAAGTAACCAATGAGAACACATTTTTGGGAGCAATATCATGCCCTTGTCCCCTGGTTTTTCTGCTTCTATGATTGCTATCCACTGTGGTGGAAATAGCATCCTCTATCATGCCTCCTGTCACAATACCAAATATGTGGGGCCTAGTAGTCTTAGAGCAAACTATGCCGAATTATGCCCTAAAATAAAAGGTCCTATCAATTATTGCCCCAACTACATAAACTTTCTACAAAGACATCCCCTCCCCCAACTTGAGGATTTTTGAAAACCCCTGCCATTTCCCCTACACATTCTTTTCTCATTCCATAATTGGAAAGCATCAAGGACTGGTGGACCAAGTTTTGTCACAGATGATCTCCTTTAACCTCAGCAGGACCTGACACACAGTTTCATCATCTATCCACTGTTTCTCAACCGTTTCTCAAAACATTTACAGTGTTCACAAACTTCCACCCCCTCTTTGGATGTCTTACTTTATCTGAGGAAAGATGTCCTGGAAAAGGCAAGGGTCCATTTAAATCCCATCTTCTTCCCTCTTGAGGCCTAAACGAAAGCCTTTCTCAGTCCTACTTCCCTGGCTCCTCCAGCCTTTGTTTTGTGCTTGCTATTGCGTGTGCTCTCTCTCGTTTGTCCCATTGCTCTTCGGCCTGGCTCTTTGACCTGCAAGCACACTTGTGCTCCTTCATCCAGCACAACCTAAAGTCTTCCTATGGCCCTGCTTCCATCACATCCTACCTCTCTCCTTTTATTGCCACCTTCCAGCCAGCTATTTCAGGTTGCTTCTTTCTAGCCTCTCATTTAAATATTTATAAACCTTATGCTCTCAGTATTCAATCATAGCTTGCTTTCCTCCTCTTGCTCCAAAATTTGACTTACATAAGTTATATCTCTCCATCCTACTCTCCCTTCTGATAATGTTATCATCATTCAGATGTCTCAGACCTGTGGCCCTTATCTGTCATCAAAATGCCAAAATGTCTATATTTCCAACCAAGCACTGAATCTCACCATAAAATGGAATCAAATGAGTTATTCTAAAAACTCATCGACAAGACATGTTGTAGGAAAGTGTTTCATACAGAGAAAACAGGACACTGATTTCCAAAGTCAGCCATTCAACTAGTAACAAATAAGCATTTATTTTCTGGGTTTTCTTTTATCTGAGACAAAGGACTTGGCATCATCATGGTGACTTCTCTGGCTACAAAATTCTATCATGCAGTTTTTAGAAATAATCAATATTTCATTTGCTGATAATCCATCCCCCTTTTCCCTTGTCTTCTATATCTTTATTGACAGCTCATGCTCTAAGTGTGTCATTATATTCACTTCTTTGAACAATTTTCCTGGACAATATTCTCTGGGAGTCCTTATGAAAGTCTTGCAAGTAATCAAGGGCTGTGGTTGTATGTTAGTTCAATGTTTCCTCATTTCCATTACTAGACATCATCTCTCTCCATTCAGAAGACAAGAGCATTGTGCACTTCAGCTGTGATCCTCTCATCATGATGTAGGCTGATTTAAACTTACTCTGTTCAGCTGGAGGGCAGGAGATATGCTGCCTTTGTACCTAGAGGAGTGTCTCTAGAAGACAGTCACTGAAGGAGAACTCCGAAAAGGATTGAGAGCAAAGTGTTGAACTCATATGAAAATTTAAAAAGCCATTGGTATGCCTAGTGGGTAGAAGTGCATTCTGTGTGACCTTGAATATGATTTCCTTGATCTCCAAATGCATACTGTGTCACATATGTGCCCACGCTTTCACAGGTACATCTCACACACATCTACACAATAACGGTAAATAAATAAAGCACGTGCTCAAGAAATGGCCAAATAGGTACATCATTCAGCAAGTACGCTGACAAACATCTGTGACAAGTGACACTCCCCATCAGGCCAAACCCAGTGGCTTCTGCTTTCCAGTTAGGTTTGGTTCCAGAGAAACTCTACAGAGTCTGGTGACGTCATGACCCATCCCACTCTGGGTCACTTTCTTCTAAAATGTTCAGTTGTTTTAGTTAATCAAAAACAAGCAAACAAACAAAAAATGTCCCAGGATGCCAATTGCATTTTAGTTGCAGATAAATGATGTGATATTTCATTTTATGTTAGAATTATAGTCTTTATATAAAAATACTTCTGTTCATCTGAAATTCAAATTTAAGCATGCTGTATTTTATTTGAATGCTTGGATAGAGAGCTGTCTATAGTCATCTCTAGTTTGCCTACTGTACAGTGCTGTGTTCAGACACATTTCGGGGAATGGGGGAGGAAATGGTGCTGTATTCACCCACTCTGCCTTTTTGTCTCTGCTCTGGCTATAGCACAAGACAGGTTCCTCCAATCTCTCCTGATCTCTTATCTAGAAGAGTTCCTCCTTTGCCTACCAAAACCCCTCCATTGGTTCTGTATCCTCATTGTCTCTGGACGATCTGAAAATCCCTTATGCTATTGAGCAAATGTTTTGTGGATGAATGGGACCTGACAGAAGAAAACATAAGGAAAAGACATCTATGCATAGTGATGTTGAAAAGAATGTGAATTGAGGGGGGGAAAAAGCATCAGGTTGCGGGGAGTTTGAGCATTGTTCTGATCGGACCAGACACAGACTCAGCTATTGAGAAAATGGAGAATACTGGGAAGACTTTCAGAAGGAAATAAAATAGTAAAGATGAGAATTAGAAGCTATTGCATATACCAGAGTCCGGAAATGACGATATACCAAGAACAGTCTGTGACTTTTATTAAAGGCTTATTGGCACTCAGTCTTAGATCATCTGTGGAAGTACATACTGTAGCTGAACATTTTTTTCTAAAAGTTGACACAATCTTTATAGTGAGTGTTCCTGGTCAAGACATCCATGTTTCTTAAGATTCTGTGTCATAGACTGGCTTTGCTGACGTATTGAACTAAGTCATTTCCATATGAGTTGAGCTAATACATATCATAATTATGACCTTGTTCTCATTAACTCAACCACTTACAGAGAGTTTTCATGCTTAAATATGAGATTCTGTGATAGATGCTATTTTCACATGATTTCTGAGTCTTAGATCTCGCTTCTAATATGCAATATTACTGTATTCCACTAATATATGAATCAAATAACGTATGACCATACGTTAGTGGTACTGTAGGGCCTTCGACTAGTTCCAAATAGGAAAGTAGTTATAAATAACCACATTAGCAAGTCCAAATGTCTTCCTGAAAGTGATATTGGACAGGCAGTGGTCTGCTGTGAGGTTTGGTTCCCAGCAATAGCTCCAGACACATGAGTAGACCTTGTGTCACAGCTATGTTCTCCAGGGACTCCAAAAATACGTTCTACCTCTCCCCAAACAGTAACCTCTATTCTTGCCACTCTAAGGCCTACTTCTGGGAACTGTTTTACATCTTAGGCAAAGGATTTGCATTTGTTCTTCAGCCAGTCCCCTTCTAAATATGTTTTAGAAGTTTGGTTAAACAGTATAGAGTTTGGTTGGATCAAGGTGCACTCTCTGGAGGTCTATTGAATAACATTGTGACCATAATTAATAACAATGTGTTGGAAACTTCAAAATTGCTGAGAGATCTTAAATGTCCTAATCATACAATATAGGTAAGAATGTGAAGCATGTGGCAATTATCTTGGCTTAATTGTCATACATATAGAAAAACATGTATATCAAAATATACACAATTTTAATTTTGTTCATTACACTTTAATAGAGCTTGGAGTGGCATGAGGGGAGTTTTTAATCATCTCCTACCCTTGAGAATGATATGAATGGGAAATGCTCCCTTGGCTACATTTGATTACAAGCATTTACTTTTAACCAATGTATCCATATCCCACTGTGGTGGGTAGTGGTGTTACACAGGTAAGACATCAACAACTTGAGATTGACTTATTAATAAACAGTCTCAGTGCCCACATAGGGTCATTTCCAACAAGAACAACTGAATTAGACTTGCACAATAGGGGGTAATCTTTGGGTGTCATGGAAGCCCATAGGATGATGTCTCTAATAAAGTCCCAGGTCTTTGCAGGAGTAGAAGTGATTGCCAAGTGAGACACTAAAGGAGTTAAGAGGTTAATGAAGTTGGAGGACAGGAGTCACAAGAAGAGCAGGTATGAAGGCCCTGGAAGATCTGAGCTGCAGAGGCCCCGCTAATGCTGACGAGCCAGGTATTACCAAAGATTCTAATGAGCTTCTGGTGTGTTGCACAAGGAAGCAAGACCTTTGGCTTTTATTCTGCTTTCTGTATTGCCAAACCCTGGCCAGTCCCTTCACCTTTTGAAACATCACATTTCGAATGTGTCAGATGATGCTAAGAATACCCAGGCAGGGCTTTGTAGGGGCTCAGTGAGACAATGTGTGGGAAAGTGCTCTGCAGCCTCCTAAATGCAAGGGATTATTTTTCTAATTCCGGCCACCACCCAAGGCACTCCCTATTTCCATTCCCTGTTGCCTGTTGCCTGTCCAGATTTAGTCAGCTAATGCAAACTAATTTTAATATCATCTGCTGACAGTAAATCCAAAGATGATCAAAAGCTGTAAGACCAGTTTTGAGATTCTCCTAGGCCACATAGCACAACCTGTGCATGGTGTCTTTCCAACAGATAACAGTAAGGTGACCAGTGGGGAAACTTATCAAACTGGGAAATCCCTTATTGGTTGTGTTTTATTTGGCAAATGGGGAAATAGGAGCAGGGAAAGTCATATGAGTCAACCCAGCTAGGGAGCCATGCGAGTTGTGGATTTGCTATGCATTTCCAACATCTACTATGTCTAAATCCAATAGTTCAGCTTTCAGGTCTTTCTCAAGCCTTCCAGAAAACAACCTAGGCTGTGAACTGCAACTTGAAAGCCATTAACCCCGTCCTCCTACCATACTGCAACTGGGAAATTCAGAATTCTGGTTTATGGGATAATGGATGTTGTTCTGACAATGGATCGGATGAGCAGTAAGTTCCAAGCTTCAGAAGGTTTTCTCACTGTAAAAACACAGTGAGCATGTTCTACACATCATTCTAGTAGCAAACTCACCTAACAGAAGGCCAGAAGCAATCATGCAGAGAAAAGATCCTCATAACCCCAATGGATGGAACTCTGAACCTTCCATTTTGGAAAAGAGTTGAATCATAGCACAAAGAAGAAAAGCTAGAGGGCAGATTTATGGTTTAATTATGACACAAAGCACTTTCTTGTTATTGTTATTACTTTATTATACCAAATTTATGTGGTTTCAAGAAAACTTCTTCCTCTTAGGCTGAGGGTGTAGCTTAATTGTAGGACAGTTTGCCTAGTGTGCAGAGGCTCAAAGTTGATTCCCTAGAACCATAAAAAGAAGAAAGGAAGAAAAGAAGAAAGGAAGGAGAAGGTGGAAAGAGGAAGAAAGGAAGGATAGGCAGAAAGAAAGCAAAGGAGGAAAAATGAAAGGAAGGTAAGGAATGAAGAGAGCAAGAAAGAGGAAGAAAAGGAAAAAGAAAAATGTTCTATCTCTAACGTTTCTAAAAAATTTAAAGTCAGATACTTTTTTTTACTTAATTAAAATAAAAACTAGAGTCCAGTGGCACTCAGGAAAGCTGACCCCCTGCCCCTCATATGACTTGTGGTGGCACACAGGAGAAAGGCCCCATCACCAGCCACCTGCAGCAGGTAGGTGTGCTGGACCTGAGGGTGTGAGAGCCAGACAGCTGGCCCCGCCCCTTACCTGGGCTAAGCAGGAAGAGTTGGCCTCAGTGATTCAAGGCACAAGAAAGCTGGTGGGCTGATCAACTCAGCTTCAACCCAGGCCCAGATTCAGGGCTCTGAGTTGGCCCACCCCAACGTCTACCCAATCTATGAACTGCTGGAGCTTGTGAAGGGAACATTTCTGAAGATTCACAGTGGCAGGATCTCGGAGACACAGGGCAACAACAGGATATCCAAGCAAAGTTCCGGTGAGAATCTAGTACTGATAGAAGCTAGAAGCCTCGAACCAGACCCATGACTCATTGCAATGAACATTTGTATCCAAAGTTGTTTGGACAAAAGAGTATACTGTGTGATACACTGCAGCTTCTACATAGTTGTTTTGTTTTGTTTTTTAAGGGGGAGATTACAAGGGCAGATACAAAGGGATGGGAAGATTAATGAAATTAGTGTGCACGATGGGAAATTCACTAAGAATCAAGAAAAAGTTAAAAGCAAATAAATAAAAACCACTCTCTTCCTGGCTAGAAGACTAGAAATTACAGTCTAAGTTGGCCCCTTGCTCACTATATTGAAGGTCTTAGCAAGACTTTAAGCCTCTCTGTGCCTCAGCTTTTTCCTCTAGAGCAGAAAAACAATGTCACTCATCTTTGTAAACCTTGGGATTTACAAATGACAGGAATAGAGCAGAATGACAAAAGGAAAAGTATGTAAGTGGCTTGAAGAGTATAAACTGTGACTCAGATGACCATCACCTTAACCTCCTACAGGAATAAGATATATCCAAAGAGTAGGGTTCTTAACATATTCATAAAAGTATATCCTTAAATTACTAAATATCTGCCTATCTCTGGTAATCTTGTGAATTTTTACAGTTGGGTGAAATCTAGATGTATCTGTAGCTTTTACTGTAGTCTATGGATATGCACACTCCATGTCCATATACAAGACTTCATTGTTCTTTTTCTCTCTGTTTTTTTTTAAATAGGGAGAAAATGAAGCCTCTTAACAGTTAATAGCCTTGTATTCAGATGAATAATCATTGATGGTTATTATTCATAAACAAGTCCTCCAGCAGAAAAGTTAAAGGAACTAGAAGATAGGTCATCTGTGAGAAGCAAATTTTGCTTCCAGAAATAGATTCTGCTTAGCCATTAGTGGCTCTCTAACCCAAGCAGGGTAGAAAGCCTTCGCTGGGGTGGAATAAAGGATCTTAAGGCAACTTAGGTCCTCTGGGAGATCATAAACAGCCAGTGGGCAACATATAGACCTTGAATACACTGAATTCATCTCTGAAATCACAGGTACTTGTACTGTTGCTACCTATAAATGCTAGCTGAATGCATAACTAAGAGAGTGGTTAGGACTGAGAAGCATTCTGAACAAGCAGTTAGGAGAATCAAGTCCAGTTATGTGATCACCAAGGCAGCCACCCAAGTCCCTCTCCCCTGCAGGTAAAATAAGCATCTGGAAAAAGATTCTCACTGGCTCGTCTCTGTAAAGGGAGATGATGTCATCTCTCTTCTCCCTCCCAACACAGTCATCAGTTCCTTGGTGGGCAAGCAGAAGGGATTCCAGTCAGCTGCATGCAAGAATGCATGCTCATCCCCAGAACTAAGTCAGCATTCTCACTCTGGTGGTCAGTGTCTCTTTCAGGAAAACTTGGAGAAACAAGAATGAAATTCTACAGACACTTATTAATTCACTCAAGGGACTAACCAACTCTTGCTGTCCACTCTAGTTTTTATAGGGTTAGCTTGTCAACCTTGACAATGAGCTAGAGCCCTTGAAAATCTCCGAGGGTAATAGGAGGCCAAAGAAGGAAGAACACTAGAGAGAAAGACATTCTCCTCTATGTCTGAGTTTAGGTCATGTAGCAAATGTTGTCAACATATATTGGCTAAGTTTTATTTTTTCTTGGCAAACATACTTACTGCTTTTTACAAAATTCCTCAGCAGTGGCTTCCAGGACCCAGTGCCTTCTACTTCACAGAAAGTAGAGGCAGTCTGTCAGTCTCCAAATGACCCATTCTGAGCAGAACCTGGGAATGGCCTCTCAGATTTCCCCTCAGCCTTGGTGCATACAGAATATGTTCCCTTAATTTGCCAGTGAAGTTCATAAAGTACAAAATTGAATGCAAATTTCTTTTTAGCTCAGGTAGGAAAATAATATGGAGAGATGTGCGTAAGCTGGCAAAATTGAAAAAGCTCCCAACAATAGCTTTGTTAATGAGCCCCAGGTTATCTGAAACTAAACAACTGCTGGAAATGGGAAGGTCCCAGAATGAAACTTTGGAATATAAACATACGCTAACAAAATTGGGAAAAGTATCAAGGATGCTAGGTAACAATGGCTCTTACACAAGATCTAGGAACACCATTAAATCAAGTAATTTTCTTTAAGATCTTGACCCAAATTTTGTGTCTGTTTAATACAACAGCACACAAAGATGTGTTAATGGACATATACAAAACACAGAGACCGTGTGAAATGATAGAATCTAATCCTGAAAGTCCAGCAGGTCAAAAAGCTCCCTTGAGGAAGACAAACCCTTCTATGAATGTCTGGTGTGTTAGTTTCAAGAGTTATCATGCAGCAGAAAGCCTTGCTTCTGTTCCCACGAATTGCAAGGGACGCTTATGCACCTTGCACATACATCAAATAATCCTACATAAGAGTTGGTGAGACGTTCACATGAAAAAACCTGTTATGAATAAGCCCTAGTCAAAACAAAATCAAAATACTCATTGATTAGACAAACATGTGGCAGCTGCTCTTCTTTTATGGAAATGAATTAAATCACAAGGAATCTTGTCTTTATGAAATACACATGGTCATTTAACAATATTCATATAGTCCCAAAACAGCAAGGGAGGGTTGTTATCCTAATGGGGAATCTGGGGTTTTATACAATGTCTTGCCTAAGGTCACAGAATTAGCAACTGGTAAAACAGAATTCTAATCCAATTATGTATATTTCAAAGTCTGAATACTTAACTACTTGGCTGCACTACCTCCTGTTAGCTGTAGCAACAGCAGATTCTAACGAAGGCCAGCATGCCAAGTACACTGCAATCATTCTGAATGGAAGCATGCTCTGTTGTTTGTGCTAAACGGACTGTAGTGGACCAAGAACTCAGCCTACTGCATACCAAGTGCCTACCTACTGGACAGTCTTTTATAATCCAAAATTTGTTAATCAGACACATAGTAAACATTAGACTAGTTCACATTGATATAAAATACAACATAGATTTGCCATCAAGAAATCCAGCCAGCAAGAAAAACATGAGAATGCATTATCGAATCATAGCTCAATAAAGCAGACAGAGGTAAGTCCATGATGCCAAAGAGAGTGCTCCAAACACTCAAAGGGCCCTAGAGGAAAGGATGTTAGCTCCTGAGTAGAATGTTAAGCAGCTAGAATTAGGGTAGAGAGAGGAAGTGGGGTGGGAACATACTGATGTGCTCTGGGCAGAGAAAATAACGTGCAGGAAAGTGAAAGACAGCTTGGTGTTTGAGGAATTGCAAGTATTTTATCAGAAAGGAAAGAGTATGAGAGAAATGTTCCTCAAAACTGGCTGCACTGTGCTTTATCCACATGTCTGTTTGGAAGGGACTTCGGACAGGACAGACAATCGGAAATGTACGAAAGGTTCAGTAGTGAGCTGTCAGATCTATAGCTATTTAAAACAACCCAGAGGATAATGGAAGAGAACAAAATAGAAATACCAGATGGACATGTATACCAAAGCCAAGCATTTTTCCACAGAACACGTGGACATATGGGAACTGAGTCACGGTGTGAAGTGTATTACTTATTGTCGGTCGTGATTAAAGATAAAGAGCACTCATCTGCTCTGCACTCTGTATGAGCTTGTGTAGAGCCTCTTTGGGACCTACGGTCCACCTAGTCCTTCAGGAGACAGACAGGCTTCTGGGAAGAAACCCATTCTATTTTCTCAAACATGTTTCCATATTCTAGAGACCACCGTTAAATTTTAACTCTCCAGTAACCAAAAGCTACAGATAAAGATCTAGCATTGGGGCTATATATTTTGGCTAAGCCACAGGAATTTCCACTTTAAAGGGCCGAGAAGAAAATATGCACACAAAACGAAGTTGCAAATGATTCCAAGAAAGTCTGAGCCCTGTGAAGAGTTCTCGGACTCAGTGATGTTTGCCAGCAAGTGAGTCACCCGGGAGCAGAGCCAAGGCCTGAGTCACGGAGCACAACACCTTTGTCCTCTGTCCCATCATGGGGCTTCCCCTAGAAGTTCCTTTTGGATTTATTCCTTATTTTCTGCCCTAACTTAGCCAGTCTCTTGCCAGGTTCTCTGCTCTGTGTTTCATTTTGTTTTGTTTTCCCCCTTCTTTACCTGTCTGATAATCCTGAGTTCATAAAAATAAAGTCCAATCCCAAAGAAAATATACATAAAATATGGCTTTGAAAAGAAAGAACTTAAGATTTATTTTTACATAAAGGTTTTCAAAGTGTAATAGTTAAACAGAAAATTGACAAAAGTGCTTTAATGGATTCTTCTAACAAAATTATCTGGCTAATATGGGTTATGGAGATGGAGGAGACTGATAAAAACAAGTACAAAATTCACTTTGGGCCTAAACAAATTAGGTTTGGTGGCCACTGTCAGGAGAGTTACCCAGAAGGTGGTGTCTAGTGGATCGGCACACACATTCACCTAGGAATAAACATCAGAAGTTGACTCTAGAAATGCCTATTTCCCAACTCCTACTGACTTACCCTTCTTTAAAAGTTAGTTCACCTCTCTTCGGTAAGGTGTAAACATTGACTCCCTTGGGTGGAGCTGTCACTGAACCACACACTTTTTGAAGTTGATAGAAAATTTGAAAGGATAGTTCTGAGTTTTCAAGTAGTTGACTAGAAATAGCACACCTGGTCATGCTGGAGAATTAGATGTCTTCTTGGTTGAGTTTTTTCGGGGGGGGGGGGCGGTACAAAGAGGATTTTGTCAAATTCTACATTCTCTAGTTTCTTTCATGTTTGAAATTAAAAAAAAAATCACCATGGTTTTATTAAGTCACTTATAGAACTTGAGAATTGTGGTGATTTAAACCCCCATGGCAGAGGCCAGAAGAGTGAATGGTTCAGAGATGGCAAATGGTTTGGGCCCAAGATGTTCTCCATCAACCTGATATACTGTATACAATGTATGTAATGTACTCAGCAAATATTAAATCTAAAGACCTTTAAAATGGCCATGAAGGAAAAGAATGAAAAAAAAAAGTTCAGGCAAGAAAGATCCCAGTGAGCCAGTCTTATGGCTAATGTTTGCAGCAGGAAGGGGATCCCCAAGGAGACTTCAGACCTCGACCTGTCTTTCCGTCCTTTTAGATGCTCTTCCAAGGGTTACAGAGCAGGCTGCTGCTGCACGTCTGTCTCAGCAGGCAGAGTGAAAACTGGATTTGTTTAGAGTCCCAAGGTGCTTTTCCCTGCTTCCTCATCTGACCTCAAGGACCCCAGAAAGGTAATTTTGTGAAGCTCTGGTGTGTAAATGCGAAAACCTGAATCATTGTATGTCACAACAGGAACCACTAAGCCAAATGCCACAGACCAAATTACCACGTCATCCCTCAAATAGGTTGTTACGGCAGGTCTGGGCAGCTGGGTCACCAGAATTCTCTATCTGGGTTTGTTTTCCGCTTATCCTCAGTAGGGGGTGGGGTGGGGGTGGCCTTCTGCATACATCAGTACCTGCCTCTGTTCGAAACATACTCCAGCTTCATCGAACTTATTATGGGACAGAAAGGCAATATAAATGTTTATGCTTTGTTCCCAGTGACAGAGAGTCAGAGTGCTTTAGACGGTTTAAGCTATCTACAGTGCTTTAGATGGTCAGGGTGTCTACAGAACAGAGGAAGGAGGTAAGATAGGTTTCTGAGCAACCAGGACTCTCAAGACTGAGAAATGAGTGCACGGAACATGAGATACGTTTTTAGTTAGTCTGAAGCGAGGGATCAGGTTCTGGGATACTTTGCATTTTCTTCTCAGTCCACTCAGACACAGCTACTACCATCCATCCTCTTATGGACAGGACAGAGAAGGAATTCCACCACGATTGAAAGACATTTATGCAGTGGTTCTTAAATACCAGTTTACGCAAGAATCCAATGCTATTAGTTTAAAATGCAGAGTCTCCAGTCCTTGCACAGAAGAAACTCAAACCTCACGTTTAACCCCAGCGAGGACCATTTGGCTCCGATCACGTGTGGAAATGGGGATCTTCCATATGAGCCTTCATTTACAGACAACCTAACTCAGAGGCCACAACCACACAATGGTGGCTTACTGCCAAAGACTTATCATCAGGATAGCCACAGGTAACCCAGACGGATAAGATGCCTAGAAAGCCAAGTCCGAATATTCCGATTGACCTCAGTATCAGGAATTTGTCGTAAAGGTCAAATTTCAATTTGAAATTACATGGTGGGGAAAGATCAGGCCATGGCTTGTCCCCAGAGCGCATGTTGTTCATGTTGCTCAGCGTGGGCTATGTCACGTGTGTCAGCACATTTGACTTGAGGGGGAAGTTTTCCCAACACAGGTCACCAGGCTTGCATAAAACCAACAAACCACAGATTTTCACTTCACCAGGCTCTCAAAAGAAGGAAATATGAATAAAACCCATTAATTCTCCAACCACCTCCAATGAATTAATCCCTTATTTTAAGAACACGGGAAAATATAACCCAGTTTTAATATAGCTGGAAATGAAAATCATAGCTTCTCTGAGTAAGTTTCATAGAACGGTGACAATATATGATAACTTGAAGAAATGTGGAACAGCTTGAGCTGGCACAGGTGAAAGAGCTCAAATCCCAGGGTCTGGTTTCTACTCTCTCCTTTCCCACTTGTATAGCTTTCTATCTGTAGGAAAATATTTAACCTCTCTAAAGTTTAGTCTTTTTATCTATGAAAAGGCAAGTCCAAGGAAACTAAGCTCACTGGTTGAAAGTTAATGGAGATGCCACTCCAGAAAACCAGCTCCATCGCTCACAAAATCACATTCACGAAGTGTTAGCCATCCCCACTGTCAGAAGAAAGCATTCTGTACCAAGGAGAGATTTTGCATCCTTCCACATCCATGACATCTTGGTACTGTAGAATGAAAGTAGTCAATACTGGACCAAGAAAGGACCCTTGCCACTGAGAGAAGCCTGACAAGTTTGATCAGATAGTGTCTAACTTAGACCTCCTATAGGTACGAAACTCAAAAGCAGCCAGTCCATTGCTAACACCGTCTGGATGGTTCTACAGCTGGCTCTGTATATTTCTTTCATGGCTGTTACAGTCTCCCCCCTCTGAGTGGCAGGTGGGGTGGGGACCTGGGAGAAGTTGGGGGTGTGGAGTATGCTGTGAGGAAGGTTCCCTGTGACTGAACCTACCAAGCAGATCTGTGAACATACACTAAGGGCAGGAGTGGCAGTGTATCCCATCATTACTCCTGGCATTGAAGTCAACCCACACCACCCAACAACATCAAGTACATCAGTCCAATGAAGTATGATTTGCTGAACACATAGCAAATCACTTGTATTTGGGCTTGAATTCACCTCATCTTCCTTATTTAAGATCTCAAATGAACTCTCAACTCTGCTTGGAAGACCCATTGTCCCAGTATTTCTCTTATTTCTTCATCCCCTCAATAGAATTTAATATACCCATTAAAGTATGAGAGGACTTTAACAGAATTTGTAAAATTTTCTTCTGTTGTTTCATTTTCCTCTGTGTTAGCTCCTGATTTGCTTTAATATACTCCAAACTTCTTACGGTGGCTGAAAGACCCCATGGATGTACCTGTGCCTTTCTGCCCTCAACTTCTCTACCAAAAGCATATCCCATTCCAACAGGCTGCCTGTTTTCTCCCCTGCACCATCCTCAAGGCTCTAGACATCATTCTTCCTTCATGCTGGACAATGACAAATTCCTCTTCAAGACAAAGTGCCCCAAGTCTAGGGGTGACAGTGTCTCCTGACCCGATTCTTGCTCCCATCAGATTTTGTAGATGTTTCCTCCACAAACTGCTTGTCCCTGCTATTTTATCTCTCGACCAGGTTCAATTTGTTCTTGATGAATCCTCCCTTGTCTGCATTCCTAGCTCACAAAGTGTTCTTGTTCCTCAGAGACCTGACTCAGTAGCCTATTGTATACTTATTTAGGCCAGGAAGTGTTAAGTAAAGAGGATGAGCATAGAACTCTTTGACACATCTTCACACTTTATATCCCTGGGTAGGTTAGGCCTGTTCTAACTTTAACATGCATTTACTTTTCTGGCAAACCAATATTCTTTTTATCTCTATCAAGTATGTTCATAGAACATACTATGTACTCACTTAAGAACTATATAGATTTAATCCTCTTAACAAACCTAAGAGGTAGGGGGTATTATTATCATCATTTTATAGTTTGGGAAACTGAGGGAGAAATGAGTCATTTGATGAAAAGACAGAGTTAATAAACTAGTGAGCTAGAATTTAGGCACACACGCAAGAGAGCTGTCCTGTTCGTCCTCAGTCAGTGCTGAGAGTTGTCTTTCAACTCCTCAGAAGAATTGACGATTGCTGTCCTGGGAGAAGGAATGTAGGCTCAGAGGCTAGCTCTGCTAGGGTTATGCCATTAATTTATGTGTTCATAAATATTTATAGCATGCTTATTCAACACTAGACATTGCACTGGCTTCAAAGACATGCAGGGTTTAGACAGACATCATCCTCAGGGATTTTATGATCCAGATAATACAAGGTGATGGGGCAGCCTTACATGAGAACTCATGGCCTCTCTATTATCACTTCTCTGACTTCAATCAAACTGCTGATGTGATTTAGTATGCCAGGGGAGGAGGTGGGACAGTTCTAAAAGTCTTCACTGGGGAGGAAAACTACCACTTACCATTTTTATTGCCCTTTAAAGATAAATGTGTCACATATAGTGTCATCCCACATGTGTTAACTGTAATCTCTTTGAGGACTGAGACTAATTTGCTCACAATGCTCAGGGTCCTGTCACACATTGTCAGTATCCAAGAAGAGGCCTTTGAATGCCTTGTGACTGGATGAGTTCTTAGCAGCAGCTAACAAAGCTGGCAGTATTAGGTTGGCTATGTTGGGGATTTCTGTGAGCTCCTTGAAACTTGAACATTCAGTTACCATGGAAGTCACACAATAGCTTTTCCTGTCTCTTTGGGGATGGTGACTCAAAGACTAAATGTCATCAAAACCAGAGGGTGTACAGAATTCTCTTTACCAGGTGGGCTAAATCCCATGCATTTCCAGACTTAATATTATCCATCCTAAGGAACTCCTAGCCCCATTTTCTTGTTACCAAGCTCCCTAGACAAGGAGTCCTAAGTGTGACCTTAGCTTGTCTCATGTTTATGAGTGAATCCTCGCATTTTTTCATCAATGCAGGGGAAAGCACCAATTCTTGGTGTGGGGAAATGACGAAAAACAAATTCAGTCATACACAGGGCTAACATCTCTGTTTGCCAGGCTATATTTTTGTCTTGGGACATGTGCATTACTAATAATAAAATCTGACAATATGGCATGCACATCAGGGCTACACTGTATCAGTCATAGGAGGCAATACAGGAAAAACCCCATTAACTCACCTGGGCTGGCATCTGCCAAGGCCACAGGCTATGTTTCTTCCTTCTGAATTTGAACTACATTTCATAATTAAGGATGAAATGCTAGCTGCGTTCCCTTACGTGATTCACAGCTATTAATTACAACATGCACCATCATGAAAAATATGAAGCAAAACATACAGAAAGTTATAATTCCTTACAGTTTCAGTTAAGGCCCCAAATAGGCCCTTCCCCCATATTTACACAGGAAGAAACACTGACTAATAGACTTCAGTTACCAGAAGCACGTGGCGTCTTCTGCAGGGGCTCATGGCCAAGGGAAGACAAACCACCCTTATTTATTTAACATTTATTTATTTAACCTGCTGGCGGGGCTGGTTTGTTGGATTTGGTTTTACATCCTGAATTACAAAGTTTATGATGGGAAAGAGTGTCAGCTGTTTGCTGAAGGCAAAAAGACTCCTGCTCATTGTCTTCTGTTAACAGAACTCCAGGTTTCTTCCAAGTAATGAAAAGACAGCAAAAAGTTGGCTCTTTTGTCCTTCATCTTCTACTTTTCCTCATCTCTCTGCCCATCTGCCAAGGGTCCTGGCCCAGTCCTGGTCCTCTGCACAGCCACAGACTTCTTCTCTTTCATGTCCTTCTACTCCATTTAGCCAACTGCCACTCAACTCTGAATGAACTATGAGCTCTTGACAGCTAACCACAGTTATTTTTCCATCTCGTGTAAAATAAATATGCACCTGTCATTCAGGCTCTGCTTCCCCACTGATAGCAGTGTTATTTGCCTGAAATTAGAACCTATAGATCCAGGGAGGGGAAGCCCGAGTGTGGTGAGAATCCTCTCTCAAGAGGGAGCTTCACTGAGACAGCTCACTTAATGGTGGCGACCAAAGCTACTTAAACACTTGGGAAGTGGGGAGAGACTTTTAGGATGAATGTACATCATTGGCCAGGGCCAGGGTGCTGAGGTGCTGTATGTGGGTAAAGGTTGGGGCATAAGGCTACAAGCACCAGGACATGCTTGCCTGGAGTGGTGGTGGGGGACCGACCCTACTCCTGCTGACCTCAGGATGAGATGTGTTATTCGAGGCCTGCTCCCCACGTCCCATGGTTCTCTGGTGCCATATGCACCCTCTTCTTACATTAATTTTCATAACCCTACTGCCTTATAGTGAGGGTGCAGTCTAAACAGTGGCCAGAGGTATGGGCTCAGGAATACAGAGGAGGACTTTGTATCCTACCTCTATTTTTTTCTCAGTGAAAATGTTTGGGAACACGTTCTCATCTACAAAGTGGGAATCAGAGTAGCACTTGTTTCCAGATCTGATTTTGGTGCTTCAAACAGTAACATTGAGGCAGATTTTATGTATCATCGATATACAGTGCAGTGTTTTATTTTATGAACAGCTATTTTACTATGTTGATAAACCCCTACCCTAATAGTATCTCCCGTATACATTTATTCACATGTAATAAGTGTATATTACACTCTACTTTAGCCTCAGGCAAATTGTTGTTTGTCTTCATAGCTTTGCCTTTTCAGAGCATTTCAAATAAGGAGGACAGCCACTCAATACCCACACCCCATACATGACCCTCTTTTTCCTAATGTAGCATTATTTTAGAATCCTCCATGTTGTCTGTAGTACATACTTCTGGCTGCTTTATTGCAAAAGGGTGTAGCGCTGTTTGATTATAACACCTTTTGTACAGTTCCTGACCACTAGATAGATTGTGATTTGAGTTTCTGAAAAAATAATGGTGCTGATATTTGTGTTCAAGACTTTTTGTAGACATATCATCCCTTAAATTCCCTCATATGGCTATTTCAGAATAGGGTTGGTGAGCCATGTTACCTAAAAGTGTGTGTGTGTGTGTGTGTGTGTGTGTGTGCCACGGCGGAGAGAGAGAGACAGAGAGAGAGAGAGAGAGAGAGAGAGAGAGAGAGAGAGAGAGAGAGATCTTCTACCTCTACCACCCAAGTGCTGGAATCATAGGCATGTGTTACTATGTAGTGGTGGGGATTGAACCCCGGTATTTCATGTATGCTAGGTAAGCATTATATCAACCTTGCTACATCCAGCCCCAGGTCTGGATACTTAACTCTTCACAATGCCTAGTGTTTTGAGGCTTAAGTACTGCACATTAATATCCTCACATAGTGCTAACCAAGGGGCGACAAAGAACAATTGTTGTGGTTTCTTCTGCAATCGCTTTTAGGTTTCACCTTCTTTGTAAGAAATGAGAAGGATAAAGCTCAGAAAGTGTTAGGATCATGGTTAATTGAGTGGTGAATGGGTATCCAGCTTTGCCATGTCTTTCATCTGGTTCTGTTTCTGGTCATGGTAGTCAACATCGTATTAACTATCCCAAGAAAGCACAGTTCCAATGGCACGATTGCCTGCTAAACAAATAGAAGTGGCTCACTGCACACAAAGGAAAACCCCAGCTTTTGTAGTAGTAGATAAAGCCTTCTGGTATTTCCCCATCTATCCTGACTGCCCTACTTCCTACCATGCCAATCTTTCATGACTTTCTCTTTCCTGCCTTCAAAAATGTCTTCTAATCCAATAACGGCCCTTGCACTTGTAGCTTCTATATGTTTGTGTGTTTTCTCATGATTTGCTTTTTAAAATTTCACTTTGGGAAATTTTACCCATTGTGTAAAAGATACTCAGTTTATATCTCCTGGGCCTTCCTTGTCCTAACAGCAGACTACATCTCCTTTATCTTCCTTCTTCTGGCAGCTCTAGTAAAAACCTGTAATGTTCTTCTAATCCTGTTGCTCAAGACAGATGGTCAGTGAATATGCTGGCTTGGGTTAGATTGACTGAACAATTCTTCTATAGAAATATATAGCCCAGCAATGGAAATACTAATTTTTAAAATTTAATAAAACTCTATTTACAAATTCTCTAGTACAGGTTAGTACAGAGCATATTCATCCTAGGCAAGAATATGACTTACAGCGACATTTGGGCTTCCACAGGCCTTTACTCACGTTTATAGCAAATTCTTATCACATTTCATTACATAGTAATTTGTGTGTGCTCCCCAGACTGAGCTCCACAATGAAAAAAATACCTGGATTAAACAACACAATGCTTGATTAGTGTTGCCGTGAGTACTCACTGGGGTCAAACGAGTTACTAAATGATCTTAAAAGTAACACGGAAGCACAATGGTCTAAGAGTTTCCAAAGCAATTTTAAGCAAAAGGAACAATGGGAGAAGTATCGCCATTCCTGAATTTAAGTTCTATAGAGTCATAGTAGTAAACCCGGCACTGGCTCAGATACATGTGCCTAGATCAGAGAAATGCAAATGGAAGATTTAGAGGTAAACCCACACAACTACATCCACATGAGTTTTGACAAAGAGGTTGGAAATATGCATTGGAGAAAAGAGGAACTCTTCAGCAAATCGTTTTGTCAAAATTGGGTGTGCAGATGTAGAAGAGCAAGCCTGGACCCCTTCCTCTTACTCTGTTCAAAGTCAATTCCACGTGACTTTGTTAATATAAGATCTTATACATACATATAATATATAGTACATATAACATAACATATAATATGATATAATACTATAATATGTTATTATAAGATCTGAAATTGTTAGAGAAAAAAGTAGAGATAACATATCAAGATATTGGCATAGCTAAGGACTTTCTAAACAGGATTCCAGTCACTTGGGAAGTAGAGCCAACAACAGACAAATGGCACCTCATAAAATTAAAGAGCTTCTGAATAGCAAAGCAAATGGAAATAGTTAACTGGTTGAAGAGAGTTACAACACTGGAGAAAGTTTTTGCTAACTGTACTGATGGAAGATTACTATCTTGCCTATACAGGGAAGTAAAAAAAAAAATCTAAACAAGAAGCCAAACAACCTGACCAATTAAATGGGCTAGCAAAATAGACAATTCTCAAAAGGGGAAACGCAAATGACCTTTAAACGTATGAAGAAAAGTTCAGCCTTAGTAACCATTGGAAAGATGCAAATCAAAATGACAGTGAGATTTCATCTTGCCGTAGAATGACAGACCTGAAGAATACGAATAACGGTGCTGATGAGGATGCGGGCAGGGGAAGCTCTATATACAAACCGCTGGTGGGACTATAAACTGGTTCACTCACTAATGAAATAGGTGAAGAGAGTCTCCAAAATTGTAAAAATAGATCTGTCTTATGACCCAGCTACACTGTCGTGGATTTTTATCTGAAAGGACTCCAAGCAACATATCACAGAGACACATGCACCTTAATGTTTGCTGTAGCACAGCAGCTAAGCCATGGAACCAGTCTAGGTGAGCAGTGACAGAGGAGTGAAAAGGAGAATTAGGTATGTATGCACAATGGAATTTCTTTTAACCAGAAAGAAAAGTCAAGTTATATCCTTTACAAAAACATAGATGAGCCTGGAGATAATCAGATTAAGTTAATTAGGCTTGTCTCAGAAAGACAAACATGGCATTTTATTCTCACCCATGGCTCCTAGACTGTGTATGTCTCATGTAAATCATGTATGTGATATGATTCGAAAGTAGAAGTAAACTCACCAAGAGGAGCAGAAGGGAGTAATGGGAGGGGATGAGAAGAAAGGAGGGGGAAGTTCAACAATTTTCCTTTTATGAAAATGTCCATATTTAACATAATGCTATGTAGAAAGAATATATATGGTGATTTTCAAAACGATTTTCAAAATGTAGGAAATTTCTTCTCTTCCTATTCAAATCCTGACGATTCTACTTCAAGATAAATTAGCTCATTAGTAAGTTTACAAATGGACTGCTTCCCTTCCTATTCCTTACCTTTTTCTACACAAGAGCCAAGAAGAGGAAAGAAGAAGAGAAGGAAAAGGAAGAAGAGGAGGAAGAGGAAGAGGAAGAGGAGAAAGAGAAGGAGGAAGAGGAGTATCTGTTGAATAATTATTTAATAACTACTTATTAAGTGCTAATGATCAAGTTTCGGTTTCAACCTTCCAAGCACATGGAGGCTGATAAAGACATACAGTCATAACAATAATAAATATGACTCGGTCACAATTCTCTGACTGGCACTATTTAAATTGTTCTACGTGAAATAGCTCACTCAATTCTGTAACAATACAGAGCTTAAGGAGTTAAAGGTGAAATGAAGATGCAGAGGGAAGGATGTAAAGGGTAATGCTCTTGAAATTAGATCTGGGATCTTAGCTGAGACTGTCTGGGTTGAGAATCTCAAGTGTCTCAAGACCGCAGACGTTGTACTGTTGTTTCTGTACATCCACTATTTAATTGTGTTGGTTACACTTGGGATTGGGAAAATACGAAAGAGCTAATGTTGTGGAAAATTAGTGTGATGTAATGTTAGGGTGGGAGGGCATGGGAGAGGACCAAGGTTTGGGGGTAGAGAAGACATCTTGGGCTTGAACTCCAAAAGCCCCAGTTACTAACCCATGAGCTGTTCTTGTCTGACAAAGAATTACCCATCCTGACACCCACACAACACTGTTTCTGGGACAGGGGCCATTTTATCTGTTTGAAGGCATTGTAAAGTTGACTCTAGAGTCAAAGATTGAAAGTACTTCCAAATAAAAAAATGACTAAGTTTGGGAGGCTACAGAGTTTACCTCGAGTCACACACCTGGTTGGTATCGGCACCAAAATGTCATTTTCCAGAGTTCCAGCCCAGTGCTCTTTCATTTAAGTCACACAGTTTCATCTGAGTTAGGAAAGTTGACAGAGCAAATTATTCAAAATGGGACTTTCCAGGGCCTGTCTAGAATTGGATGGGTGCCTCCCTGTGTCCCTGCAAGGCACACCCTGGTTTCACTGCAGATCTTAAATCTAAGTCTCGCCTTCTGCTGTCAGACATCAGGGGTACCTCATAAGCATTAAAACTTGGTCTCACCCTCTTTTCTTGCTGCCATAGCCTTCCCCAAATCCTCAGTTGTTAATGAGTCAATGAAGGGGATTCACCAAGGAGAGAGTGAGGGGGAAGGGAGGGAGAGGACCTGGGGAGAACACAGTCATTGATCATTGGCTCAGTACTTCCTCTAAAAGGAGAGAATGGAACAAAAGATATCTCCTCTACATTTTCTTTATTTCTACACTCTGGATGTAAAAGCAGATTTGATGTAGTTCAGGTGCTGATGAGTGCTGTTCAGAGAAAGCCAGGATTTGGCAACAGCCGTAAACTTGGTCACGAGGGAGCTTTCACCTCATGACAAGTGCAGTGGGCACATGACCTCTCACCAGGAGGAGATTAGTACCAAGTATGTAGGGGTTGGAGCTAAAAGCTAGGCTTCAGGTCTTAGCTGTGTCACCTACTAGCTGAATGTCTTCTTGCTATTCCTCTTTGCTGAGGTACAGTTTTATTGCTTATAAAAACAGGATCCCATCTTGACCTTGACATTTGAGGTTGACAAGACATAATTCTTAATAGCAAACACATACTTAGTATATGCTAGACACCATGTTAACACATCTTTGCCTATGTCTTGTGTTTCCTGCTAGATCTTTTGGAAAGAAATGACACCTGTTGAGAGTAGAAAAGAATTTAAGTGGATTTCTCAAACCAGAGTGCTGAAGTAGATAACCATGATATGGGAGCTTTTCCTTTTGTACAAAAGAGTATCCCAAACCCAGAGAAGCAGAGCGATAAATGACCCATCAAGGCACTCAGAAAGGGGACAGGAGAAGCACAGCTCCTGCAGAAGAAGAGGACATGGAAGTAAGTGTTTTCAGGACTCTAGCAAAACAAGTGGCTCAAGACCTGAAGAAAAGGCAAGACCTGAGGGCAAAAACTCATGGTAAGCTGCTGACTCATTAAGCTACCGGAAGCTCCCACAGTTGTGTTCCCTCAGTAACCTGCTGATGCAGCTCTTCACCGAAAGCTACCTGGGAGTTGGGGGAAGGTACCATGTTTGTAATCTCAGTTCTGCAGAGATGGAAGGAACAGGAGTCCTCAGGTAGCCTGGTCTACATAGCAAGAAAAAAAGAAAGAAAGAAAGAAGGAGAGAAAGAAAGAAAGGAAGGAAGGAAGAAAGGAAGAAAGGAAGAAAGGAAGAAAGAGAGAAAGAAAGAAAGAAGAGTGAGGTAAGCTAGAGAGGGAGGGAGGTGGTGTCCAGGTGTATGATAGTCTGTGCTATCTGGGGTCAATGCTACAGCTGATGCTATCCTGACACTTGTCTAAAAGGCACACACTGTCGGTGATGAGTTGTTCATCTCTGAGAACTCAAGCTGGGAGCCATTGCCAACACTGTTTGGAATGAAGAAGGGAGAGAAGTTATTGGTTTTTGCACAGTGTCACGGGCATTCTGATAGACAGAAACACAAGACTCAGGGAACATACGCTGAAGAATGTTTGTCCAGACTTGAAAAAGAAGGTGTTTGAAAGATCACTTTGTGAGTCAGATTGGAATTTCCAAATTCTGAAGAGAAGGCTTGAACCCTACACTGCTGATCTCAGCAATGTACATAAAGAGGACCTTCAGGCACACTAATGTCCCTCAAGACATTCCTGGACAAATTAACTTTTGAAAGTTAACTAATCTCAACTGAGTTTCTCAGTAATTGGTTCTGAGATCTAGAAAGTGGGTTTTGGTAAAGTTGAGGCCCATAGGTTTCTCTCACGATTGGCTGCCCAGGTAGAGTGGTAAGTGAGAACAATAACATTTTTTGTGACACTGCACATGCTGTCCAGGTGTGCGAACACAAACCTTTGCACTTCTGGCCTTACACACACACACACACACACACACACACACCCATCTGATTTCTAAAACAATGCTGTGAACTGAAATTGAAGCAAGATGTTGGGCACCAGGGAGACTTTCATTTTCCTCGACTTTAAACATCTAACCTGTAACAAGTAGGCATCATTCGAGCTGGGCTACTCTATGAGACAGGTTGTTTACTTTGGTGGGTGGTCGGTGCCCATAATAAAACTGGTTTGAGGTGTCAACTTGTCAGGACTGCATGGTACCCTTTACTTAACCAGTAACCTGTAGCGAATTGCTGTACAGCTATTTTGCACATAAGCGTGGATCTAAATTGGGAAACTGAAATTAAAGAAGCCCCTGTTTATGCAGTTCTTGTGTAAACTCAAGATCAGGATCTGGGTCTATTTTATGAGAACATCACTTCTTCTTTTCTAGAAGATATGTTTTAAGCAATGTTTATTGAGCTGGATGAATGGGTGATAGGGAAAGAGAGGCTATGCTTGCTCTCATGTAAGATGAATGAACTGAGAACAGCTACCCACAGCAGGTTATAGGAAAAAAGCTCTCCAGAAGCAGCACTTTGAACTTCTTGCTATGGGGAGATGATATAGACGGCAACTGGGAAGGCTGGGGGTTGTAGGAGTAGGAGGGAAGGAATAGGAGCCCTTGCGAGAAGACAGCTGAACTCTCTATGAGAGAGAGAAGGAAAAAGGAAAAAATAGATAACCAGGAGTAGAGACCTACCGTGTTGACAAAAATTCTTCTGAGGAACCCTTATTTTCTCTGGAAACAAAAAAGTAACAAACCAGCTCCAGGCACACTTGTGTGCGTATGTTTGGCACTGACTGCAGCAGGCAGACATGGAGGAGTCAGTGTCTGTCAAGGTGACTACCTTGGGTAGCTGCATGCAGAAGAAAAGACATGCTTAGCAGTAAGTCACCGAATACCTAGAAGACTTGACCTTACGAATGTGTGAAAAGTCTCTTCCGGTGCAGAGCTCCACACTTCCTTCTAGTGAATATTGGCTTGGCTTGGCTAGCTGTGTTAGGTTCTCCTGGGATGATTAATTTTTCTAAACCCCTGTCCTTTCCTGAAATAGAGGATCGGGAGTAAAGAAGTGTGGGCTTGTCTTGAGCAGCTAGGGAAATAGTTATATACCCAAAGAGAATGAAAAGTCTCTTCCATGCCGTTAGTAGATGGCAGTGTGTGCTGTCATCCCAAGTTTTCGAAACTAATCCTACCCCTCAGACATTGCTTCAAGTTCCCCAAAGCTGTAACAGTTGAACAGTTGCCAAGTCCTGCAGTTTCTTTGTGGCTGAGAGAAAACACTTCCTTATCTGAATGCACCCTGACTCAAGAAAGACCTCTTTGGGGCTAGTGAGATGGCTCAGCCAGTAAAGGTGTTTCCTGACAAGCCTACAGCTTGTGTTCTATCTCAGGTCTCCACAAGATGAAAGATTCTCTAAAGCTGGAGGTACCAGGAGCAGGGCCTGTTTCTAACTGCAGAGCCACCCCCCCAACCTTTAGGAAAAGATATTATTTTTATTATGTTTCCATTATGTGTAAATGTGTGTGTATGTGCCTGTGCGTGCAGAGATCATGTGCTTTCAAGAAAGAAAGATCTAGATCTCAGTTCTGACCTATCACTTGTTAACCTGCTGTCTTGAGCAAGCCCAGGCTCTTCCCTGAGCTGTCCTTGCAATCTATGAGGAGTGATGCCTGCAGAGACAGTAGGTGGTAGATCACAGATCCAGAGGACGCAGCATAGTGCCTGCACCTAGAGATAGTCATTACTAGTTCCTTTCCTCTCTTGCTGTCAGAGGCAGACCTGTAGGGCTTTGGAAATATCTCATGCTAGACACCAGACCCTGGAAGTGTGAAGATCAGAGTACAGTTGGGGGAAATCTGTTGTGGCTGCCTCTGCTGGTGAAATGAGTCAGATGACCACCATGTCCTCAGCTCACTTCATAGACAGTGAAGAAAGGGATGAGAAATGTACACAGACGACTGAGTGTCACTCTTGGTCCTTGTCAACAGCCCCGGATGAGAGGAAGTCAAGACAATAAGCTCAGATCCAGTGAGTTCTATTGCCTGTTCTCTATTTCAAGGGGACAGTCCCTGCTTTGTTTCTCTTCTCTCCAGTGAAACACTTCCCTGAAATTCTCCTGGTTTCTGAGAACAGCTCTAGAATCAGCCCACAATGATCAGAAGCAAGCAGAACCCATCCTGTCCCTTGGATCCTGCTGTCGCAAGGATGTGGGAGTAGAAAGGGACACTAAGAAGGCCCCCTTCCTTCCTCTATGACATTCTCCTAGCAATGTTTCATTTTCATCCTTCTATAGGCTAAGCACTATGTGGAGAGGAACAGGGAGGCAGGGTGTGCATGAGGGATCTTTCCCTGTCCCAGCAGTAATTTCTGTTTTTCCAGAAGGTGCCAGAGTCTCCTTGACCTCCACCACCTTCCCATGTGGTGGTCTGATACTAGGATTTTACCTGTCTCCAAAAGGCAGCTCTGAGCTGGCTTCAATTTCTACTCCCTGCTGAGCTGCCTGTGCTGGGAAAACCTGTGCCTAGGAAGGTGCCTGTCAACCCTGGTGGCTGGATTTAAACAGTGACGGTGAGCTGTGTGACTGTACTCAGGTTATCTCACAAAGTGACATCCCCATAGGTTTATGCAAGAGAAAGCTCAGAGAACTGAGTTCTGGATTCTCACAGCCATTTGCTGTTCTTGGCAGTCTTCAGGGGTAATAGCCAGGCTCAGTATCCTGACATGTTTGTTATTAGCTCATTCTCCCTCTTACTATCTTTAATATATGTCACAGGGAATCCTGTCTTCAACTCTGAGTCGATTTCTACATAACCAGATTTTGATTTTTTTTAAATGGGAGAAGGAAGTGTTTTAAACTAAGAAAGCTTTCCTTCAGGTCTCACAACATCCCCCATTATCTTCAGAAGTCATATTTTCAAGACCCCAGGATACGGCAAGAACTGCAGGAAGCGCCAAATGAACCCAGCATGTGTTGTTTGTTCCTATGGTCATGTACCTGTGATGAAATTTTATTTAAGAGTTAGGCACAGCCGGAGATCGGCAGCAGTGAATGATAGAATAGAATCGTTTCTGTAGTAAGTGAGGTGGGGGTTACTTGAAGACAGGCACTGTGATAGCCCAGTATCCAATCTCACAGCCCAGAGGGCGTCTGAGGAAATAATGGGCAGGTAGATCATAAATCATGGATCTGCAGAATGAGCAGACTCACCCCAGGCAGGAGGGGTCGGGATGCAACATCGTCATCACCATACTCAAAAGGCCATATGACTATAAGCTTATAAATTTTCCCCTCTGTGGAATTTTCACTTTATTACTTTTGGACC
This sequence comes from Rattus norvegicus, assembly GCF_021556685.1. Classification (NCBI taxonomy): domain Eukaryota; kingdom Metazoa; phylum Chordata; class Mammalia; order Rodentia; family Muridae; genus Rattus; species Rattus norvegicus. Next base: position 123,180,016 of record NC_141538.1, on the reverse strand, counting down.
AGGTTGACTAAGGATAACTGAAACCTTTAAAAAAAACCCGAAACTACAGATGTGGGGGAGGAGGAAGGGCATACCATATTACCATGGAAGGGAAGTCAACCAGAACCTTCCAATGTGCTTTCTGTTCTGGTTCCCTACTGATAGCAGAAGTTCTGGATTCTTAGCTCTCTCATACTGACCATCTGCTATGAACTAGGCCACGTGAGGCATGCTGAGGTCATGTGACACATGCTGTAGAAGGCCAATTGCAATTTTCTCATTGTTTTGCCTGTGTCACGTCATTTAATCCATATAAGTAGCTTATAGGGCATGTGCACTTTGCATTCTAATTCCTAAGTGAAGCAACTGAGACACGAGAGATTAAGTAATTTGTCCCAAGGTCACAAGATAGAGCTAGAACTTGGAACGAGTATTCTAGCTCACTCATAACCACTCCAACATAGCCTTTCTTATTTACTCTAGCAGTAATCTTATGAGATAGAAGATTAAAGTGCCCCTTCTCCAGATAAGAAAGCAAAGTTTTAGAGAATAATTTGTTGGTGAGACTGATCCGGATTCCTAGCTCAGTTCAACTCCATATGCTATTAAGGACCCATTTTGTGGCACTGTGGTGGGCACTGAGAGAATGGCGCTGTTTATTATGATAAGCTACATGCAGATATTTTGCTTCTTTCTATTTCTTGTAACTTAGTTACTTCGTGCTCAAGTGATAGCACAGATTTCACTTCACGTGCCTTGAGCATCACGTGCCTTCAAGGTTAGCCAGGGATTTCAACACTGTGCGCATGTTCCGAGAGTCAGCAGAGGTTTAGGCAAGCCTAGACAAAGCAAAGGAAGCAGCTGAGCTCCTCCGATGTTTCGGACTCAAGCTTAGGCAATCGTTCACTGCTATTTTCTCATTGCATTAGTGTTTATTGGACATCAGTTAGGTTTCTACATTCTTAGTTGGGAGGATAAAACAAGAGGATTCATATATGAATTTGAGATGCTCATCGTTCCGTTAGGGAAGAAAACAAGGTATTTCAAGTGTTATCTTGAGATTTTGAGACGCTGGTTAAAAGTTTCTGAGATAATTGAATAGAACTTTATAGGGACACATAGTGAAGATGCCAGATAAGTAGTCTTAAATGTACATTCCAGATGGAGATGGATAAATCATGAGGTATTTCCTAAACATAGACTATATACTAGGCCTTAGATAGAAAATACATGTTTATTTTAATCGTTGCTCCAGAATTCAGGAAGCAGAAAACAAATACAGACCTGGAAAAAGAGTCAGTATGGAAAGGCAGGAGGTAGGAGGCTGGCATATTTTGCTCACAGAACCATGAATTGAGCAATGTAGGGGTGGGGCCATAAGGGAGGCAAGGACAGACAGACAGACAGACAGACACACACACACACACACACACACACACACACACACACACACACACACAAACACACACACCACCCAAAACCCAAACAAAACAATAACAAAACAATCAATAATGGAGTTTAGAAAAAGCCTGCCAGACCAGAAAGAAGGCAGGGTCAGAATATGCAAACACTGTGGACATCAAACCACTTTGGAAGGTGATTATAATGTTTTAAGTACAGGAAAATAAAGTCCTTTACTGCAGGAGTGAAGAAAAGACTAGGAAAAAAAATGGTTAAAGGACCTGGCTGTCCTGGCAATGAGAGAGAAATGGACGGTGGTACAGTCCTGGTTCTCCCAAGCCAGCGGATAGAGCAGGAAGGACTTGGAACCTGGTCTCTGTCTGACTCAAGAAGGAATACCAAAAGTTTCAAGTGTTTAGCATTTCTATACACCCCTACTTATAAATGAAGGAACGGAACAGTTCACGGAGCATAGGGGCAAGGATTGAAGTTGTACTTTCTACAGCCTGCATGGTAGATGGTGAAGGTAGCTTTTTGGCTCCAAGCTGAGCCTCGGTGGTAGAAAAGTCCAGATGTGGAGTGAGTCCTTGGCAGACATTCCAACTGCAGCTCAGGTAAACAGAGCCAGCAGGCATTCCCAGGAAGAGGCAGCTGTGTCCTGAAGGGCTTTTCTCTGACAGGCCTGGAAGCTGCTGCGTGATCAGGCTTGAGGCAGGCAGCAGCTGGGGTTTGGGAGGACACAGGCAGGCACGTGGATAGCCTCCTGTGGGGGTGCATTGCTGCAGATGAGGCAGCCATGAGAACTAGTTTGTCTTCCTGGCTTCCTCCTCCACCCTTTGCTACAGAGGCTCAGTGCCACCGCCGAACCAGCTGCAGAAAGATTGATTCAGAGATGAGGGCTACAGCTTTGAGCCGTGCAGGGGCAGCAGAAAAGGCGAACTGTGTGCCTCTTTGAAGGAAGCTGTTTGTTTAAGGATCCAAACGTCAAACAACTTCAGCAGCAGACAACAGTGATTTGGCTAGAACGATGTATGCCACTGAATTAACATCGAGATGGGCTGAACAGAGCAAATGTAGTAGAGACTCCTTTTTTCAAAGTTCAGTATCTTCCTCTATGGTCTCAATTACAGGAGATACATTTGTGCACAAATCATTTAGGCAACAATATCTGGGTGTCTTTTTAGAGTCTACTGTAACCAAAAAGAAAGAAAGACCGGAACTAAAATGCAAAGGACAAAAAGAAACTGTTTGGAGACAAGTCAGCTACAGTGTAAACTTTTCGTTTTCTCTCATAGCAAAACCTGATGGTTGTCTTTGTAAAAAAAAAAAAAAAAAGTGTCTGTATCTAGGTCCCTGGCAGTGATTTGCCTTTGGGAGGGCCAGCAATCTATTTAATGACTCCATTGACGTCAATGGCATAACTGAAATACTTACTAACATGCATGATTCCAGCTTTCAGGGGGAGGGGGTGGATGGTGTCTCTCAGCAGTGGGAAAACACGATGTGGAGTCTGCAAGGAATGGACTTGGCTCTTTCTGCAAATTCTGAGAGACTAGAAGCTGCTAGTCCCCCAGGTCGTGATTACTATGAGGAAAAACTTTTCCTACTAAATGAAGAAATTAATTCTCAACAAGGAAAAGCGACCACTAATAAGCAGGACCTTATTTTTAGCTGTCTTTGCTCAAGGGAACAGTTTTAAGCATTCTCACTTCAGCTGCCTTACTAATGATTTTGCAGTTACCCATCCTTAAATTTAGGCATATATGAAATAATTGCAAGCCAGTGCAGGCAGCTTGGTGTCCATGTTCTGGGGTAAGTGTTTACAGGATGGCTATTTTAGACAAAACAGGTTCTTTCAGACCATTTGTGTAACTATCTTGAAAATTTCCCAGCTTTTCTATTCTATTCTATGACTATTCTAGTTCTATTCTATGACTTCAATTTGTATATACAGGCTCTTTACATACAGTGTGTAACTGAGTACCTTGCCCCAGCATTTCAGGTTACACACATCATACCGAACACTGAAGAAAATGTCTGCTCTTTAATTTTCCCCTTTTCTCTGTGTAATTTCCTTCAGGACCTCCTTTGTCCTGAGTGGTCAGGGCCTTGATAAGATGGTTGATCTTATTTCTGTTTGCCCATGTGTTGTAATCCTGCCTGACAGTTCTTGCTTAATGCAGAAACCAAGCAAAGGTTCAGTTTGTACTGGCCTCCCTTTCTAGTTATCTGACAGGGATCAGTTTTCAAGCTGTAGCTGTGGTCCTCAGAGAGACCTCTGCCCATATACAGCAGCAGTCTTTCTCATCCCAGCCCTGGGAGTTCTAGCAAAGACTTGACTTTCTGAGTTGTTCAGGGTCAGAGACCATGTATCAAGCCTCGGCTCTATTTCTTGAGTAAAATGGGCATCTGGCACATCTACTTAGATCGCAGAAATAGTCAGAATGAAGTGAAGATGTATGAGGAGTCGTGTGGAGAAATAGGCTCTCTGAAAGGAGGCTTCCTCTTCACTTTATAAGCTGTAGTGTCATCCCTTCCCAAGTGGCTCTGAAACTGTGTTAGAAGACATGGCCTCCCCAGAGCTTGGGGAAACCTTAAATAAGGCTGCTGCTCAGATGTCAGCACATTTTACGCTTTACTGGAAGACTTCTGCTTCCTCATCCTATTTCTCCAAATACATTCTTTCCTTGAAATATATTTCAATTGACTCATGTTGAAAATCACCACAGTTAATGCTACAGACACCCAGGCTGAGATAGGCGCTGTGTCTGCAGCAGTCTGGCCTGGAGACTTCCAGGCAGCTCTTCAGTCATCTCATTGACATGGTTGGCTGCCATTTTGGATGATCCATCAACTTCTGGGTTACTGAAAAAAAACAGCTCTATTACAAATGGTGATATTTATGATTTGCACCAATGGATTTAGATAAAATATTATGATAGAATACCCTACTTCACATGTTATGCTGGCTGCTACAAAATTCTATACATGATATTGTTGTAAATCAAGTCATTTATGTGACTCAGAGGTGAGAGTTTAAAAAAAACAACACTTTTCTAATCTTTTTGTGCAGGAAGAAAATTCCTTCTGCAAAGGCAGTGGTCACTTAGCAACTGATTTTCTCAGTAAGTTCTCTTATGACATAGTCAAAAGCATGGACAAAATGTATGCACGAGCACAGGATAGAGGGTATGGGGAAAGCAGGGCAGTTGTCACCGGACCACACATATGTACATAAATTGATTTTTTTGGGTTTTTTTTTCAATGATTTGATTTGTTTTTCCTTGGGGAAATCTTGAGTTTTTCAGTCTTCCATATTGAAGATGTACAGGTGAAAGAATTCAAGTTCCTGCCTTGTTTTAGACTTTATTTTCTTTTATTCTCTTCTTTTTCCTTTCTCTTACAGCCCTATACAGAAAAAACCCCAAGCATTTATGGATTCAAAAGAAAGTGATGCTGCTGTCTAAGTCAAGCTGCTCATTAACCTCAGGACCTTCAACACACTCAAGAGGATTCACTGTGGCATGCGCAGGCTTTGGACCCACTCTCTCTGGGTTTAGTCCTCCATTTTTGTTTTGTCAGCAAAATGTCACCTTCTTAGGCTTTATTCTTTCTTTTTCAAAACTGCATTAACACATGGCAAACATAAACCCCTGACCCCTTCTAATTTCAATACAGTAAGTGATAAAGACTGTGATAAAGACTGTGATAAAGACCGTGAAACAAGAACAGAAGCAAATACTTTCCCGAGACATGGTGCTGTTGGTTTATTATTACATTTTGCCTTTATGAGCACTTTCCTTCAAATAAAGTCCAACCTTTTTATGTAGTTCTGACCAGTTTGGCATTTACTCTGTTCCTACTATGTAGACACAATTTACCACACTATAAAGACAAAGAGATGAGAAAGATGTAGTTTCTGCCCTTAGGAGCCCAGGTTCCAATGGGACAGACACACCACTGGGGAACCATAGTGCACCCCAGAATTAAATTCTTGCCCAAATAGAAACAACTGTGCCAAATAAAAACAAAAAGTTTTCATTTCAAAGGCAAGCCTTTCCTGTTGAGCCCTAGGAACTGAAAATGTGGTCCAACAAAGAGAAAAGCTAGCTCAGGCTGAGAGATTTCGTCACCCAGTGTCTCCCACTGTAAGTGTAGGAACCTCGCCTGGATTGGAAGAATTCACTGGAATTGAAGAATCACATTTCATTTATATGGATGAAGAAGAAGCAGAAGAAGGAGCACAAGAAGAAGAGAAAGAACATGCAGAGAGGAAAAAGTAGGAGGGAGAAGAGGAGGGGAGAAGAGGAGGAAGGAGAGAGGAGAACAAGGGGTTGGGGAAACAGGAGGGGATGGTGCTGCAGGCAGTCATCTTTTGCCACATGACTTCTCCTGTTTGCTTCCATTGCTGAATATGTTCAAACTATCACCTCGTACATTTTTTTCCCTTTTCAGGTTCATTTATTTATTATGTACACAGCATTCTGCCTGCATGTATGCCCGCAGGCCAGAAGAGGGCATCAGATCCCATGACAGATGGTTGTAAGCCAGCACGTGGTTGCTGAGAATTGAACTCAGAACCTCTAGAAGAACAGACAGTATGCTCCTAAACTCTAAGCCATCTCTCCAGCCAGCGTCTTGTACTTCTTAAACCCTCTATTTTTATCAAAATGTACGAGTTCAAATTCAGTGCTTCTAAATACACAGCTGATTTTCTTTCACAAGTTTTCAATGAAAACTTAGGTTGTATAGCAGTGCTCCAGTGCTCCATGCTGTTTGCTCAAAGCCATGCATTTTTCATTCCCCTTTAAAGTTTCTATTTAAACATGCCTCTTTGTCATATTCTGATAAATATTAAAATAACAGGAAAAATCTGCCCGACTTATTTCAGCTGATAATAAGAACAAAACACGGGATATGTGTCTCCTCTCTCCTCTTCTGGCTGTGGTTTACCGTTGAGAAGATTCCGAAACCAGTAATTACGTAATAATTGGTACCACCACCGCCTCTTCCCAGAGAAAACCCAGGATTGTTGTAGTTTGCCACAGAGACAGACAAAAACAAATTGCCTTAAGAGGCATCCTTACTTTTTTGCTCCATTGTTTTCAAAGGCACTTAGGAAAGCTCCTGTTGCCACCGCTTAGTCTGTGCCAATAGTCATAAAACATCTTTCAAACAGTGTTTTTGCTAATGAGTTAATTTATAGAGCCATAAATGCCATGCATCCTCCTGGTATGTGTCCATATTTATTATAAGAAACAGGAAATGTATTGTAAATATTCAAATTGGTATCAGAAATATGTTGGTAGAATTGGCAGACAAAGCCGCCTCCTGGGCAGGCCAATAAGATGAAACAACAGGCGGTTCGCAACAGCTCCTTTGATCTCCTCAGCATCTAGCACAGCTACACACTAAGACGCTACTCTGTTTCTTTTTATACCTAACGGAAGTGGCCCATCAACATGCCGAGGTTTTGAAGTCTGTGGATAGAGCACTGTTTCCTTCTTTCTAGCCGGTATCACAGGGCTCTGGTATACAGTCACCTTGCTTCATGTCTTTCCTTCACTTTTTTTTTCCTCCGTCTTTTCCCTTCTAAAAAGTTTTTAAAAGCATATCCTGTAAGTGCTTCAGAAGCCAACGAAGCAAATGGAACGCACTGCCTTTGTTCCCTTCCTTCACAAGTTAGAAATTTATAACACTTCTGAGATACTTTATGGCTGTCATACTGAGGGAACATAACATCCGAGGAGGAGGAAATATCTGAGTATGGAGGAGGAGACCAGCACTGTTAGAAAGCATGCCGAGTGTATCTTAGTTTCTAGTGGTGTTTTGCTGAACTCCCCTGCTTTAAGAGTGGGACAGGTTCAAGGGAGCAGAACTCATGGAGTTCAATGAAGTCACCTTGGTGGTTGCACGAGACAAATGCATATTGGACATATCTCTATGGCGTTCCTTCAAGGTGGCTCTTCTTCTCAGTGGATTTCAATACACAGGAAGAGCGGATGCTCATAACTGAAAGATGAGAGGAACATAGCTGGATGGCCTCCAAGAGAAATGCTTTGTGACCTGGAAAGAACCTTTGGTTTCACACCTGGCTAGAATGTAGAGCAACTTGTAGCTATAGCTGATGCTAAGAGGAAATCCATTAATGGGCCTTGGAGACCTTAGGCTAATGCGGGCATCCTGCTGAGGAATGTTTGTGGTTAGCACTCCTTGAGGTCACTGGGGTCAGCAAGCTAAGGTCAAGTTGCACACCTGACATACCTCTGTCTCCTCCTCTGGAAGCAGCAAGACCACACTTAATTGTGAAGCCCTAGGCATACAGTGGACACTTTGTTTCAAAGTATTTTTAGTGGGGCTTCACTTGGGGTGAAGGTCCAATACACTGTTGAAAAAAAGTCACCAAGTGACGTGCTTCTGAGGGTTACCCTGTGCATATAAAGACTTTACTCTAATAACAGTCTCAAATAATTGCTTTGTAATGCAGACATGGATCTCCGGAGGAGGCCTACCTTGCAGGCTGACTCTGGTGACTGGAGCCTGACTAGCCGCTGGCGACCTCCTGTGGAGAAGCAGAAAAAGAGGCTGAGTATGCATTGAAAAGCCCCCCACTCTTCCATGATGCCCGGGAGATTTCCAGGGCTTAATGAGCTGTCCAGTGACATAAGGCTATCAGCGGAAGGCAGGCTCCTGAAACAGGGATAGATGACTGCAATTCTCTCACATCCAGATGGCCTGGAATTTCCCTCTGCACAGCATCAGGATGCAACAACTCCCCAGGAAGGAAGTTGTTTACCTCAGGTCCCTTGCCAGCCCCTCCATTTCAGGTTTCTAGAAGAGGCTCTCAGAAAAAGACGGTTGCTTAGGTCTTGGTCCAGAAGTCAACATGGATCCCAGTTCTTTGAGGACAGAAAGTCACAGCCAGAGGCACACTGAGAGATGTGTCTGTTCAGAACCTATATTATTTGCACCTTGGGAAACTGAGACCTTGGGGAGGACGAATCATGTGGCAAATGCTATACATACACAGAAACTCACCCACAGTGATCCTTGTTTCTTAACTAGAAGCACTGGCTTTTCATGGAGGAATAAAGGTGTTAATTTTCATCATACGAGGCAAATGAAACAAGCAAGCTAACACATATTCCAGTAAGAATGCAACAACGCTTATTCTTGTGTGCTTGTGGTATATCCTTGTCCATGTAGGAATGGACGGAGGCCAGAGAATGAGGTCAAAATGTTTCCCCCAAATACTTATCTATCTAGTGTTTGAGGCAGGGTCTCTGACTGAAGCTGGAACTTGTCCTTCCCACTAAGCTGACTGGCCAAGTTTCTGAAATCTGTTTCTGCCCCTCAGGGCTAGAGCTAGAAGAATATGCTATCTCTTAGGCTTTTTGTACTAGCTTTTCTTGTCTGCTCCCCCCACCCCGCCCTTTGCTGGTCTTATCAGTCTTCTAGTGTTTGGCAGAATTTCTCCGTCAGACTCTCCCAGATTCCCAGTGCATTGCTGGAGGCCCTCCCTGTGCAAGTATACAACCGTGGCCTCTAACTTCAGAGTACATCAGAGGAATCCACCAGGTATACGTTTTAGCATATTTTGCTCCAGCCTGCCTCTGGTCTTCTGATCTAGTAGACCAAAAGCAGCCTTGTCTCTGGGGTTTCAAAGCAGTGACCTACAGTCAGCATTGCCTCTGGGGTCCCGGGCAGTGGTCTGCAGTGGACCTGCATTTTTAGAAAGCTCTCACATGCTGCCAACACGATGGTCTCAGGTGCCCCTTCAGAAGCCCTGACAATAGTCTGTCCCACTACCCCGCATAGGATGTCGGTAATGATCAAGAAAGAGATACAGGCCAGTAGTTCTGAGTCTACGTGTCCTGACATTAGTCAAGTTATCCTAAAGACAGACACTTGTGCCCATCCCTTTGACAATTAGACTACTAAGACAATGGACTCTAAGAATTGGGACTTTCCCCAGAAGAGAGAGAAGAAGGATTTGTCAGACCTGGAGCTGAGGTGGATGGATCAGTCGTGGGCAGGACTACAGCTTGAGCAGAGCTCTTTAGTGATGGGCCCCTCAAGCCTTCTATTTAACCTAACAATACTGTCAGGAGCCTGAAGATGGTCTTGTGTATGTGTGAGGGAGGAGGTGCCACTGAATTGCCTCCCAGTGTTGCTACATTGAATACATCTCCTTTTTCTGCCTTTGAAAAGAAGTATTTGTCTCTTTAATTGGTATGCTGTGAATGTATAGCACCCCACTCAGCCAGGACCCAGATTTTGGTTCTAGCAACCTTTGGTAACATAAGCAGACATCAGCTCATTTGGAGAGTTATTTAATAAATACCTTTCTCACCGATGAGGAGTCCATCTTCACATGTCTGGTGCAGGGCCTAGGGATCTACATTTTAAAGCCCTCTTTGATTCCCCATGCACCGGCAGGTCTGAGAGAGAGGTCAAATTCTAAATGACGGAGAAAAGCATGATAGGCCATGGCTGAGGAAGCCTCTGCTTGTGGGGTAACCACAGATATGACTTTTCTCCCAGATATCACCTTCCCCTGGGGATAAGAGAAGCTCCATGTAGAGCTTTTTACGTAGCTGCAAGTCCATGGACAGGGTCCATAGCTACCACCATGGCCTGACTGAGATGCTAGCAATGTTCTCTGTAGCATCTGATTTTCATGTGTGACGGGGTAGGGGAATCCTCATGCCAAGATTGCTCTTCTCCATTGGACACCATGCTTGACACTTCTTAGTGTCCTTGACAGGGAATGTTATCTTTCAACTTTAGGGATCAGGAGACGGGAGAAACACGCTATAGCACACATGGTCATTTCCAACTGGCAGGGAAATATTCAAAGCCAAGTCTTTCTGAATCCAAAGTGTTAGATTCTTTATTTTCATTATGCCATTCTCCGGACACTCCTGTGCTAATCCTGAGACCTGGGATTTGGTTTGTCCGTTTTGTTTGCTGTGGTGTTTGTTGTTGCTTCAGGGAAATTGAAGCATTCCATTCCAAGCTCGACATTTTTGGCTTTCTGTCCTGACCATACATCTCCAGTTTATCACTAGACTTCCCCTCTGCCTGGCAGTTCATCTCAGACCACAGGCTGGCTGTGGGCTCCCGTGCATTTCATACTTCTTCCTTGCCGAACTCCAAAATTGTAATTAAAATATGAACGGTCTAATTAGGGTTTGATACATAACTCCCTAGATTAAAGGTAAACTTTATGTAGGCAAGGGAAGACTTGTTCACTACTGGGTCCTAGAATGTTACCCAAGAAAGCCTTTATATGCCAACAATTCAGTAACACTCACTGAGTGGCATGCTGGATTAAACAGACCCATGAAACTTTCATGTACACTTTGCTCAGGCCCAGGTGGGTCTCTTCCTTTCCTTTGAACTCAGTCTGCTTCTTTCTTGCTCATGTCCAGGCCATTCTTTTGTTGGGGAACTCACCTACCTTTGAAGATTGCAAATCTTCAAAAGGATACTATATTCCTCATAGAAAATTGTCCCTCCTCTCTCTAATCCCTCAAGGTGCCTTGGTGCTCTGTCGTGGTTTGTAGGCTGTGCATGCTCTCTCTTCTTGTTGTGCCTTTGTATATGTCTGTCTTGGTGGCTGACTCTTTTTCTAACTTGGGACTGTATTTAGACAGTCCTGCACTTGATGCTGGAATGAGTGGTCCCCACCTGTGCTATGGCGTTTCCTACTCTTACTCTAGGATAGACTGTAGTTCAACTCCCATCTTCCTGTCTGTCTCCTCGACAGAGTTGTGAGGAACATAAGGAAAGACCAGGTCTCATTCCTGGTTGTGCCCCTGCAGTCTGGCATGGAATCCGAGTGATGTGCATTTTGCTGCCTAACCAATGGGTTCATAGCACCTTTGAACTTTTGTCCTACCCAGCTTCCCGAGCTTCCCAGGAGGCTTCTGTGAAGGAAGATCACAGACTAGGACTTCTTAAATGTTAGAAATACCTACCCCCTTAGTAGCTTACTCATATCATCAAATTCATTCTAAAATTTCTTGTAAATTCTTTTGCCTTGGAAGTTAATTTGCAAAAGCATGGCTTTTCCTTCAAGTTCTTCATTCAGATAATTGTTCCTGAATGGGAGAAAAGGCAAGGGCCATGCTTATTTGGTTGATCACTTCTTCCTGATAAGTAGTCCAGAAAGGAGACTCGGCACGCCTTAATGAATGGATGGCTTCTGGAAACCACACTATCGTTGGTAGGTAGGACATGAGACTGCCAGCCCGAAAACTCATGGGCCCAAGGGAAAAAAAAACCCAATATCTTCTGCCTGGTTTCAAGCACTCTCCAACTCATAACAGAATGGTAGGAAATTCTTTACCTGGTTGCTGAAGATGTTGTCAGGAACCGGGAAGGTTTGCGGCCACAGTAGTTAATGCTTTCAGCCTGAATTGTGCAGTGGAAAGAGAACTGGGCTGCAACAGAAGCCAGGAATCTTAACCCCAATCCAGACTCTGGCACCTTCCAGGTATGTAGTCCCTGGTAGCTCACCGAACCTCAGTTTCTTTCTCACTTGGGGCAAATCGGTCAGTAACTACTATTTCCTGACGATTTACAGTGTGTGAGGTCCTGTGTGACAGACTCACATATATTTCCTCACTTTCTCTGAGGGAATTTGGCTAGGTATTTTCCATATCTGAGCATTCAAGATTTTATGATACTCAGCTAATTTAAATCCCATGCCAAAATATACAAAGTCCTGAAAGACTTTCCAGGTATACACTAAAGACGATGGCTATTGATTTTCAAAGAATGTTCATTCTGATCAAACTATACCTTCAAAGAATTGTGAATGCAAAGATGGTATGATTCCTATGTGTGACAGTGGTATGTCACGCATATCAGTCATTATTGATGATGGAAAAGGCCATCTCAAGTACTGACCAGGTGGTGAACACTCTGAACAGCACCATCGGTCTTTTGGAAACCATCAAGTACTTCAAGGAAATGTCTCTGATTAACAACCCCAAATGAAAGCTACAGTTTTCAAAATTAACTCCTGGGACAACGGAAGTGTAGGTTTTTATTTGCGTCCAAGAAATACAGGGCTGGTCCCTCGCTTCATTAAGGTAAAAGAAAACCTCCTCAGCAGAAACTTTAAGATTTTTACCCTTTGGGTGGCAAAGCCGGAGCAGACAATGGGCTGCTTTATACAGAGCAAAGAGCCAAAAGATAAAAGAAACAGTAAGTTAGGAGAAGTATAGTTCTGTGTGGGAGTTCCTTTTCACATAATAAACCACACTAGCCAGATGTCTCATGAAAACCACTCCAAGGACATAATTACTGCTTAAATGCTACATTCAAGACAGGGAGTGGTACCCTGGAACCCGTGTTAAATATCCCAGAAAGCAACTTCTAAATTCCATGGAGCTTGCTCCAATTGTTAACATAAGTTAATGCGTGTGGGTGGGAGGGGGAATGCTCTCTGTATGCCGTGTGCACCACTAGTAGGCAATCTTAATTTCACTTTCTTTTCTTATTTGTTGGTGGGTACTGACTACCTAGTAGTAGAGTATTATCAGTGGATCCTCAGCTCCCCAGCTGGTTCAGTTGTGGCTTAAACCCAACACTCAGGTCTTAGTCAGAAACTCATAGAAGTACTCTCAGCTCCTCTTGGAGAAGCTCGGGAGGATGTACCTTTCCTGAAGGTTTTGTCCTTTGATGCTGATTAGAGAGATACTTGAGATGAAGCTAGAGATTGTAGCTCACACCTGCATTACCAGTGCCTCAGAAGCTGAGAAAGGAAGGTAGCCATGAAGTCAAGGCCAGCCAGAGCCACACAGTAAGTTAGTGACTTCCAAGGCCAGCCTGAGCCACACAGTAAGTTAGTGACTTCCAGGTCATCTGGGGCTATAGAGGGTAACATTATTTCAAAATAAGATAATCAAAAAGTCTTCACATAAATGGCAAGACTAACTCTATAAAACAGATATGGATTTGTAGAAGTCAGTAGATGCTAGGGCCTAACTGCTGGAGACATACTCTCTTTTATAAATATGACTTGTCTTGGACAAATGTGACACAGCAGGTCATGGTTTGACAGATGAGTGATAATGGCTCTAGGTCCATTCTGTATGTGACATTTATTTAGTGTCTTAAGATACTTGATCACCAGAGCTTTGTGTTATCCAGAATACACAGCTATCTGAAGATCCAATTCTTAAGAATGCAGCTACATTGTATTAATTATCAGGGTCAGGCTGACTCTAATCCTACTGACCCAGGAGGAACACCTACATCCATGCTAACAAATAGCATTGAAAATGCCATGTGTGCACCATGACTGGTTGGGTCTGTGTAACATATCAGTTTGGTCTCAAGGATGGTTATACTAAAGAAGCTTCTGAAATTTACTCATCACATCCTCCTCGTCCCACCTGTAACATTCTGACCTAGGGCTTCATTTCTAAGGAGACTGGCTTAGTAGATCTTTGCTTTTAGCTTCTCTGATGTCCTCTGTTTCATATGTTGCTTCTGCATAAATGTTCAAGCCATCCAAGGGCTTTTTCTGAAACCAGGGGGAGTCAACAAGTGTCATGCATAGGAGGAGCACAGCACTGGAGTTGGGATCTTGTGCTCAAGTAGAACAGCTGCTCACTAGAAGCTGGGTGGTTGGCTGATCATAGTCAGGTCATTTAATCTCAGCCTTGACTCCTTATCGAAAGTGGAAGTAATAATATCCTTCACAACTATTGCTTGTGGAGCTCGTTGCTGAGATAATTGAAAACCCTTCTAGGTTCAGTAAGATGAATTATCAGTTATAATAGCTCACGGCTACTATGCTGTATACCAGTCGAGTGCTTTCAGAATATTAATTCACTAAATCCTCATACAACCTTATCTCACGGTTTAGGAAACCAAGACCCAGAAAAGATAACCAACTTGCCTGTGTATATGATTCCCAAGCAGTAGAACTGAATGTTGTGTCCCTTATGAATAGTCCCAGAAACCAATTATGTGGAGAACAACATGCAAGGATGAGAACATTTCTAAATTTCCAAGAAAGTTTCTAAATAATTAGTTCTTCATTTAATAGTTCTTCATCCAGAAACACACACACACACACACACACACACACACACACACACACACACACACGTATACTGATGGGCAATGATCCATAAAGACAGTGTGCCAGGTCATTAGCATGCTTTCGGGCCAAATTGAGACCATTCAGGTAGGCTTAGCAGGGTCAGAAAAGCATATTGAGAAAGATGACATTCAACATAAAAGATGTCAGAATATGGCTAATCAGACACTGAGAGGTGTAAGGAGACAGTCCTGGCAGACAGAGTCTGCAATCAGTGTGGAGAGGCATAGTTAGAAAGCTCCTGGGTCTCAGTTGCTCCAGCCCATGTGGCTGGAGACATGATCTGACGGCTCACTGATTAATCATCGGCACTTCCTGTTAGAACATAAGCCACAAAAGGGCAGAAACCTTGTCTGTGTGGACCATTATGAGATCATCAGTGCTTGATATAAACTGAATGGCCAGTAAGCATTTGTGCAATTTCGTACATGCAGGCATGGGTGAATAGTATGTATGAAATAAATATTCGTGGGATGGATTAGTAAGTGAATAAACAGGAAGCAGAGCTCCAAACCCACGTCTCTAGGTTCCACGTATTGGCTGGGTGTCCCTCAGTGTTGAAGGTTTCAGATTTGCTTTTTGTGTATGTTTCAGATTCTGGAATATCTTAATATACATCATCAGAAATCTTAGGGATGGAAATCAAGACTGAATAGAAAATTCATTTGTTTCGCATGCACGTTCCACAAATAACCCAATGGTAATCTTATAATGCAACTATGTGTAAGCTATCACTGAAGGCCAAATGGGATCTCTTCATTTTTGGCATCATTTCAGAGTTCAAAATGTCTGAATTTTGGATTTTTCAATTAGGAATGCTCAACTATTACTTTTTTCTAAATATACTACAGCCAATGTTCACTTAATCTGGGTTGTAAGGCATCTTAGATACAATGCATAAGCATCCACACTTCATCCCAAAGAGTGGTCCATCTGCAATGCCCTAGCCAGAGATGGGCATGGTCATACAAATAGTGTGTAAGATAATGTACTTTGGTGGGAGCCTGCAGGACAGTGGAGACATCAGGATAGGAGAGATGCCACAGGAGTGTGCAACTTCTTGCAAGGAGGCTTACTTAAATATACACAGGAGAGTGAGAGGAGAGTAACTGTTCAAAGTGGGCTCCACTTTTGTTTCACATTGTCTGCTTCATCAGAATCTGGATGAAGCCAAACAAATGATGGATGCATGGATGGATGGATGGATGGCTTCACAAAGACAAAATATAAATAATGCTTCAGTAACTACCAACTGAAAACCAAGAAAATCAAGCCACCTATCCAATGTTCCTCTATTCACAAGCCAGTTACCAGATTCCCGAGCACTCAGGATTCCCTTCTCTAAAACAGAGGTTGAATGCATGGGTTTGCAGCCCTCTCCTAACCCTTGCCAAGATCATGGAGTCTATGACCCTCTGAGGCTATGATAATTTTTGAAACACAAGTGAACTTCACGGCCCTTAGACTGCGTATTTCCAAATGTGTTGTGTGTTGTGACTTAGTTTGCAGTTCTAGGGCTGATTTCTAGGTAGGTTTGTGTCCAGTGTCCTTCAATATTCTGTGTTTTTGTGGGAGGGGACTGAAACTCTGCAAAACAACGGGGCTTACTTGTTCGGTGCTCCGTGAAGGTTTGTCAGCAAGGTGAAATTGTTTCTTACGCTTCGCAAGCTGGCAAGAACCTGCAAGGAGAATGTTTCAAAATTGGTTAGGGTCAAAGGACTGTATTTAAAAATCACACCAGCAGTGAAGTTTAGGTGAGCATGATACCTACATACCTGGGCAAAAGGAGTGACAATCAGGTCATCGCCGTGTCTGGTGAAAAGAGAGAAAGAAACAGAACAGATAGATGAATGTCGACTGCAACACACATGTTACACTAAGTTTATCAGTGTTAGTGACCTACTTGTTCTGGGAGGAAGGCAGGAGCCCATGAACCTGAAGGAATACAGAACGCACCCAACTCATGACTGTCAGCCTTACTGTGTGATTCGGTCTAAAAGCATTGGCAAGTAAGCATGTGTCCTCAGGGCATATGGTTCCACTAAATGGCAAAGCCAGATTCTTATAATTCAAACTGACTTGCGGATTTGACTTGCCTGAGCCAGGAAACTCAAAGGGAGGGCTGCCCATAGGCACACTGCACATTGGAAAAAATGGTATAACAGTCTGGATAAAGGGCAACATTGGATTTCCTGGCTTTTGTTGATTTGAACCATGGCTTTAATACCATTTAAGCAGATTTCTGTCTGGGAATCCCATTACTTTTTTGTTTGGAATATACTCTTTTTTTTTAAAGTACCCAAGGAAAAAATTTTAATGGGAATGTGCAGACTGAGAGCCTCCTAAGTAGTAACAGTTGACACTCATCTGGTCCCAAAGACCTAATTATGCTCTGCCTCCTGTCTCATCAGTCTATGCTTGGGACCAGTGAAAACCATGTTTGCGGCAACGGGCTTTCTGTGCGCTGGCATCTGCTCCCTTAATCTACTAACGACTGCCTTCAGCGAGCTCTAGGACCGCATTGGCCACCATCACCAAATTAGGTTAATTTGCTGGCATCCTGTGAATCAGCAACATGGGAGCTGATGGCGGTGAGCTCCCCTCCTTATCTGGCCCACCTCCTCTGTCCTCTATCATCACACCAAAGGCAGAGCTCCGTTCGTGGGCCTGCGAGGGTATCCTACAATAGTCAAGCACCTGCCCGGTACCAGGCACCATGTGAAGTCGGGTTTCAGAGCTGCAGAGCACAGGCGTTCATGTTTACCCTTGCAAGGTGCTTCGTTCATGTGGCAGTTTCCACCCTCGTCTTTAGTCAGGCATTCTCTGAAATTTTTTGCAGGCCCAGTGTGGACAGTGCTAAGAACAAGGAGAGGAGCTGGCAAGCAGTAAGCATTCTTCATGTGATTGGCCTTTGCGTGCGCTGGCTCATTTGCTATTGGCTATGCGGCTGTGAGGCAAGCACATTGCAGGCGCTATCAAGCCAGTGGCTGCTCTCTAGCATATAGCTGGTGGGGGGGAGATCTTGGCCTCTTTGCTCTCCCAGATCTGTGCTTTTGACACTATACTTTCTGATTTTATGATGGAATATGATGACACAGTTGACAAATCAAACTATGTAGAAGCCACAGTCTTACAAATAAGAAGGTAATAAGGGAGAAAAAAATACACATAAATACAGAAAGAAATACACACAGTGGATATTGAATGGGAGTATGAATGGGACACTGAATACCTAAAGAGAGATTAACTCTAGGTTAGTGAAAGTAAGAAGGGCTTGACTGAGTCGGTAGTGTTTGAGATAGGCTTTTAGGGACAGGGACGCATTCAGAAAAAAGGCAGAGATGATAGATAGTACCAATGAGAGGAATGGTAACAGCCAAGGCTTTTACATGGAAAAACAGTGACTGTGTAGAGAATAGGGTTGGTAGGCCCCCCATACTCGAGATTTGGGGAACAAAGCCTGTGACATTGTGGTTAACTCAACAGGACCAGGTGAGCCAGGGAGGGGTTTCAGTGAAGTGGGGGAATGAGACAGGCAAGCCATTTTTTTTTTTTTTTTTTTACAAAAGCAAATGCTGTGGATGCCGAGGGACAGAGCATCAGGAAGAGCCCTTGGAGGAATGGTGAGAGGGTTACTGGCAATGAGAAAGAGGAGATTCGGCCAAGAAGGGAACAGGAAATGATGCATTGAAGGGACGCCAGGGATCTTGTTAGAATTCAGCATTTGCTTGCATAAGGAAATAGTATTTTCATTTAAAAAAATGAGCATCTGAGAAAATACTCATGACTAGAAACGAGAAAAGTGCAGAGGACTTGGGGATTTTCATGGGACCTATGGACACTTTCAGGTACATGCTGAGCTTAAGGTGCTTAGGGACAGCTAGGTGGCACTATGGACCAGGAAGGTGGTGTTAACAAGGGATTGATACTACAGCATTAGGCTTCGACAAGGCAGCAGGGAGAGCTATGGTAGTGGTTGGGGATGGTTTCGTTCATGGCAGTATATGTAGTTAAGGAGTCCAAAGGACAGGCTCGGGGGTTTCAGAAAGGAGAGGGGATAAAAATGAAGTCAGAAATGATTGTTAGGAATGACATGTGGCAACTTGCACCCCAACTGCCAGAGCTTTCATATGGCCAACATCCAGATGGGTGAAAGATCTTCCTGTCCAGATTTTTGAGATAAAGCTGACATACTTCGTAACATGCAGGGGTGAGTTGGAGCACAGGAAACTGATTTGGGATCAAGCAGATCTTCAGTGGCTCCCGGGTTTCTGGTGTTTAAATATCGAATGGAAGTCAAGTCATTCAGGGAGACAGAGACCTCACTGCACAGTGAACTGGGTGTCAAATCATCTAGGAAGATCCAGACACATCAACTCACGTAGAGCTGATGTTGGGCAAGTGATCTGGGGAGGGGGGTGAAACTAAATAGACTAACAATTAAAGAGAGGGAGTGCACCCCAGCCCAGTACCAGCATAGCTTTCACAGTGGGCAGGATACCCGGAAACTTTGGGGGAAGATGGATTGGCAGATCGCCTGCACTGTAGGATCGTTTGAGTGACTAACCTAATGCCGTAGGTCAAATAATAACCTCTGGAGGAATGAGCAGATTTAGAACAAGCGTCAAGGAAGAAACTAAATAAAACGAAACAAAAATTTCCTAGATTTCAGAACTATTTTGAAATCGTAATATGCTATTTTACAAGTTAAGAATAGACTGAAATTGCAATAGAAAAATATTTGGCTACAGAAACTGATTTCTTTCTTCCTTTCTTTCTTCCTTTCTTTCTTTCTTTCTTTCTTTCTCTCTCATTCATTCATTCATTCATTCATTCATTCATTCATTCATTCATTCATTCATTCATTCATTCATTCATTCATTCATTCATTCATTCATTCATTCATTCATTCATTCATTCATTCATTCATTCATTCATTCATTCCTTTCCCAGATCATTAGAGAAAGAGGTTTACCCTGCTCAGGAACAAAGTGAAATATTCAGAACTGTTACACAAGCACCCTCTAGTGACAGATTCTGAACATTACACTCTTACAAACTAACCTGAGCCCTCCAAGTACGGAACAACTTCTTGCACTGGATCTTGGAATTGAGTGTGTAGGTCATATTGAAACTATGAATCCGTTTTTTAGAACACAAAAAAGCTTATTCTCACCACTAGACTCTGGGTTTTATTAACTTGCTCCACATTTCTGTTTCTTTGCTATAGAATTGTCTTGTACTAATAGTTGCGGTCAGCCTGTCTTCTACAGATTAGAACTGTGGGCCATTGGAAGCACACATCCTGCCCCTGGCCAGTGTTGTCTAAGATATTTTTTTGGTTCTTTTTTTCGGAGCTGGGGACCGAACCCAGGGCCTTGCGCTTCCTAGGTAAGCGCTCTACCACTGAGCTAAATCCCCAGCCCTAAGATATTTTTATCACCTCCACCTTGAGAGTTAGGCAAGCCCCTGTCTCAACTTCTTCATCTGCAAGCGGAGGTTCTGGGTCTTCATCTGCAAATGAGGTAGTGGGTCTTTATTATGGTAATTAGGCAGTTGCCTGTTTGTCTTCTGCGTGGTAACAGCCTCTTTAAGATACTATGACTGGCCCCACTGCAGTTCGCAGGGCTTGGATTTCTATTGTCTAGAACAGTTACAAACCCCTTTCACAGACATTGCTGTGTGTAACAGAAGGAAGAGTCTAATTGTTAAGGAACAATGCAGTCCTCTCGCATGCTGGCCAGGTGCAAAGCTTCCCTCTGCCTCATCCCACAAACACCCACTAAGTCCTGTCAGTCCCAATTTGCAAATATGTATTAATTGCCCCTCAAGCCTTCTCAGTCCCCTTTCTGGAGATTAATCGCATATGAGGCCACATAGGAGGCCACATAGGAGGCCACATAGGAGGCCACATAGGAGGCCACATAGGAGGCCACAGCTGCCCCTAACTGCTTATTTAGTGATGTTCACACTTCAGCTCCTGAGCTGGTTTTCAAACGTTTTGATGCTCTCCCTAAAGGACTTTTTGGAGTGCTGCTTTCCTGTATGACCCAAAACACCTCCTGGGCCTTTCAGGACAAGGGGGCTGTTGCCTCGACAGCCTCAGTCCTTCCCCCTAACTCCCCAAGTCCTTCCTCTAGCTAGAGAAGTGGTCAGCACAGCCTTCGTCCCAGCACTCCCTCCAGCCTTCCTATCCTTTTTACCTGAGCTGGACCTCCTCCAGTAGGGCATTCACCCTGACTAGCCAGGCTTTCCAAAGTGTCATACAAGCCTCCCTAATGCTGCTTTAATTTTTGAAGGGATTAACGCTACTAACTGACTTATATCCTTTAGGTGTTTGAAGGCACCGAGAGTGCCTTATTTATTCACAAAATGCGAATAAATTTAAGCAAATATTCACTAAGAGAAAGGTTGAACATGATTCATGTTAATAGTTGGAAAGGTAGATAAATCATTGATTAATATACTTATCTAGGGCCTTGTTTAGTTTAAATCTTGGGTCTTTGGATTGTATTGCTATTTGAACTTCTACAGTTGGAGACTGGCTTCTTATCCCACACCCCGTGCTTTCAACTTTAACTGCGAAACCAAACCAAACCAAACCAAACCAAACCAAACCAAACCAAACCTATTCCTACCACAATGAGGCAAGCCATGGAGACTAAATGAATGGACATACATAAAGTATTTTTTTTATAGTCTCTTCAATTTTGGATTCATTTACATAGTTTTTAGTATTTGTGTACCATACCATGTGTGTTTGTTTTTGGTTCTTTTTTTTTTTTTTTTCGGAGCTGGGGACCGAACCCAGGGCCTTGCGCTTCCTAGGTAAGCGCTCTACCACTGAGCTAAATCCCCAGCCCATACATAAAGTATTTTAGAACATGGCATGTGGGCAATGCTTTATCAACATATGGTTTTACTTACAGATAATTTAGACCATAAGGGAGAGGCTATGTCTTAACAGTCATGGCAAGCAACTGAAACAGCTGTGGCTCTAACTTGAGTCTTTGATACCACATTGTACTTTTTGGTCATCCATCAATAAACAGGTCTTAAATTTAACTGGCCTACTACTTTTGCTTTTTATCCTGGAGTTTAGATCTTATTTCCCTCTAGAACACACATAGGCATGTATACGTGGTGGCTTTTGAAAGGTCCCTGTCGGCCCCTTTGCACATGGGATGATCAGATGAGAAAAATATGGTACCTCCTCCTCCCCCCTATAGCTTTGCAGGTGGACTGTCGAAAGTTATTGTGGAGAGCAAATTTCTGTCATAGTTTTCTGGAAGAAAAACCACCCCTGCTAATTTCCAGTAATTTGTGTTTCCACTGAGAAACCTGTACCAAAATATGTGAAGGCATTTGTTCAGAAACGATTCCAGCCCAGGAACGGAGGCGAGCCCAACAGATCGCCATGTTCAGGAACACAGCTGCACTGGCTTGGGGACCAGAGAAGGCTTACCCTTTTACTAGAAAGCCTCATACCAATCTAGTCCTTGTGGTTAAACATTGAAGCCGTGTTACGTTTTCATTCACATATTCATCTTTACTCATTCACCTACTCTCACCTAACCTGCAAGTAATTTCCATGTATTCTACTGAGACAATCTGTGTAAGAAACATTTCAAAGCCAACATTTTCCTAGTGCTGAGATTTAATGTGGCAGAACTATGCAAAGCTTTCCACTTTTCTACGAGTTTGTATTCATAACTCCTCTGTGCTGGATTGGAAGGGCTCCTGAGGAAAGGCCCTTCTGTAGCCATCCCAGCTGCCTTTGCCTCAGGGTGCCTGAGTTACCATGACCCCTCTTCTTGGATCTATTGGCAGAGGCAGGAACGTTGGGAAAAGGAGGGGTTACTGTTCCAGTATTGATTTAAATTCTTCCCATACAGCGATAACCAGGAGAAAGGAAGTTAAAGAGCCTCACTTCACAGGGCAGGAGAAATGGCTTAGTGGGTAAGAGTACTGGCTGCTTTTCCAGAGAGAGGACCTTGGTCAGAGTCCCAGTACCCACAAGATGTCTTGTTCCAGGGATCCTACACCCTCTTCTGGCCTCTGCAGATACTGAACATATGTGGCACATAGCCATAAATCTGGGCAAATAACCGTACATATAAAATATAAATAAAAATGGTTGAAATACTTTTAAAAATAAAATAATTTTAAAAATAAAGGATATAATGGAATTAGATAAAGGAACATGTATATTCCTAAAATGGGATTTTTGTTTTAAAAAAAATATCGCCTTAGTTTAGATGCAGACACCAATA
The DNA here is from genome assembly GCF_021556685.1 of Rattus norvegicus. Classification (NCBI taxonomy): domain Eukaryota; kingdom Metazoa; phylum Chordata; class Mammalia; order Rodentia; family Muridae; genus Rattus; species Rattus norvegicus. Next base: position 123,157,240 of record NC_141538.1, on the reverse strand, counting down.
GGAAACTAAATTTTCTACTGTGGCTCTGACAAAATAAACCACCTGAAGAAACAGAATATTATTTAAACTCGCATATGGAGAAGTATAAATTCCTTAACTGGAAAACATAAAAGTTTTTACAGTTATGTTGAAATACTTTCAAAACATAGTTTTTGGTCCGCATCCTCAGGAAGATTTTAATGTTTCTTGATATCAGTATTCTGAATAAGAACAGGGTATTGGGGCTATGTTATCACTGTACTTTCCTGCGACGGGTCTATCTTTATCATGGAGACATGCTCTTCCTACTTTTAATAATCTTACCTTTAAAGGGAGAATTTGCTCAAGGGAAAGAGTGCTTTTTCTTGCAAATGAGGATGTAGGTTTTAATTCCCAGCATCAACATAAAAAATTAGGCATGACTGAACCTGACTATAACCCAAGCTTTGATGGGTAGACACTGGCAGATCCCCAAAGCTTACTGGCCAAGAAGGCTAGCTCAAACTGTAACTGTCTCAAAGCAAAATGGCAGGAAACAGTAAAGAAAGAGTCCTGATATCCTGCTTTGGCCTCCATATTGTCATCTGCCTACTCATGTGCATGACAAACACACAGTCTCCCACACACCCCTGTGCATCACACACACACACACACACACACACACACACACACACACAGTCCCCCATACACCCCTGTGCATCATACACACACACACACACACACACACAGTCACTCACATACCTGTGTCCATCATATACACACAACACAGAGTCACCCACATGCCCATGTACATATCACACACACACACACACACACAGTCCCCCATACACCCCTGTGCATCACACACACACACACACAGTCCCCCATACACCCCTGTGCATCATACACACACACACACACACACACACACACACACAGTCACTCACATACCTGTGTCCATCATATACACACAACACAGAGTCACCCACATGCCCATGTACATATCACACACACACACACACACACAGAGAGAGAGAGAGAGAGAATCACCCATATATCCATGTGCATCATGCACACACACAGAGTCAGGCACATACCCATGTACATCACATACACACATAGTCACCCACATACTTGCATTCATGCAACATACATACACACACATACACACACGCACACACACACACACACACACACACACACACACACACACTAGGGGGACTAGTAGAAATAAAAAAGTTAAAAAGAATGATGCTAGATAATTTTCACACACAGTTCTTTCTTGTTCAGAACTGAAGTTGGCAATATCGTATAGGTGCTAAATGACAGGGAATGTTTAAGTGGTCTATGAAATTATAAAGAGACAAAGCAAGTGACAGGGATGCTGGATACAGATATTCACAACTACAGTTTCATAAGCCAGAGACAGAGCTGGCTTGTAAGTTTTAAATTATCTTCAAGTTTAAACTCTCCACATTATTTTTATTCCACATAAGAAACAGAAGAATTTAACCTAGGGTTTAATTAACCTCTTCTATAAAGGCTGAGTGAGCTGAGGACCTCCTCGTGGTGTTTTGAATGAGCTTGTGTACTAGTAGAGTAGGAATTAACCCAGGAGAAACACACATTCCAAAGCTAGCCTTTTGTTTGCAAAATGCCCTGGGAATGAACCTGGGCTTACTTTGAGTTCACTGCATGTCTCTTGCTCTCCCATGATAAAATCCAGACTATGTAGGCTTGGCAGTGTCTATGGTTTGGAGGTTAGGCTAACAGATAGCACATGTAAAGAAACCTGGCCTTCAGCACATGCTCATTCAATGTGAGAGGCCTTCTGTGCTTCGGAGTTTAGTGTGCAGGTGTGTGTCTCTCTTATTACCAATTAGTATAGTCTCCTTCAGAGCACACAGACTTTTGAGGAATGAGATCTGATTTTAACTCTTCTATGATGTTTCATATTGTTTTGCTCATTTTAAAAAGACCCCTACAGCCTAGCATACTGCAAAGTATATAGAAGAGTCAATATATATTTTATGAATAAGTAGAAAATGTGGATTTTGGCCCACTCATGATTGGAATGTTTTATAACTATATACTACTTTAAAAACCAGATTTGTTTGGTTTTTGTTTTTTTAACATGCATTTAAGTGTTTGCCTGCATGTATATATGCAAACCATACATGTGTATGGTGCCCACAGAGGCCAGAAGAGGGTGTTAGATCCCCTAGAACCAGAGCTTCAGATAATTGTGAACAACCATATGGGTACTGGCAACTTAGCCTAGGACCTCTGCGAGAACGGCAAGTGCTGTTAATGGCTGAGCCAGTTCTCTGACTCCTAGACTAGAGTACTTCCAATAAAAGTTGTTGGCAGAGGGACTCTGCAAAATATTTTCCTACTGCCAACTTTAAAACATTCCTTACCTTTTTACAAGAAGGTGAATCTTTTGGGGTTTCTTTTTAACAGAGGACAAGAACCTAGTGGACTTTTCCAGACTGGAGATTCTAGGGAGTTACTGATACTTTCATAACATACAGCATCAAAAAATGATTGAGTGTGTGCCCAGAAACCTTTTAAGGCATGGCTTCCAGCAACCAATTTTATTTGGGTTCAGAAACTTAAGCGAACAGGCAATACAAAACCTTTGTCATTCTTTAACTTAAAAAGCAGTTATCTGCAAGTAGTATCAGCCAATCAAAACTATTGTCTGTCCAAGGAGCCAGTCGGTGGGTAAGTATGATGATGAAGTTTCACAGAAGGGACACAGGTATGTGGCTGGATGACCCCTTAGCTAAATGTCACTGAGCAAAGGCCAATGAATGAGGCTGGTAAGCAACCACCATTTGTGTTCCAGCCCAAGACCTCCTACATCCCTAAATTCAAGTATGATTTGCAAAAGGTGGTAAGGTTTCCATTCCATAAACGATTTAACAGTTCAGGAAATAAACCCAGTGGAACTTTTCAGATAACAGACATGAGCACTGTGCTTGAGATTTTTGCTTTGTTTTCTTTTTGCACCATGGGAACCCTAGGCAATATTCCTCAAGTTCTTAAGATGGATGTCTTTGTCACTTGTCCAGTTTCTCCCCTTCCTCCCTTGGGATGGCCACAGTTGCTGCTGCTGCTTCAGTAGGGTCAAGGGTGAGGTGAACCCAGAGGGGAACCGGAAGAGGTTTACTTACTGTTCGCTGGGAAGTGAGGAGTTCCTTGACATCGCTTTTGGTGACAAGTCATAGTCGCTGTCGGATCTGTAGAGAAAAGACTCTCTGCGTTGGCTGTGCCCAGGGAAGGCGGCATGAAGTACCAGTCCTGAAGAAGAGCTGGCTTGAGGGTCCAGTGGGCTCCGACCTGGAGAAGGGCCATTTTCCACATCAAAGCTTCAAAGGAAAGCGGGAAAGTCTGGTCAGTTAAGAACTGCAGAGGACAGTTCACAGATACGGAGAACTTACAGGTGGCAGGCACTGCGTGCCAGGCTCACCCCGCAAAGCTTTGCGGAGAGTTTTAGTCTGTAGCACAGGTCTTGGTTGCAAGGCTTCCTGTTTTGTCCATAGAAAGGCAAGTTCCACAAACTCCACTCATTACCCAGGTTTACTAACCTGGTCGTAAAATAGTAACCCAGAATTTGGACCCAAGGGCAAAGCTTATGACTTCTCCAGAGCCTGACCAAATGTCACAGAAGCAGAAGATAAATAAATAAAGTTGTTGATAACGAGCAACTCCAGAGGGCGGAATCCAGCACAGCTCTAGGTGTCAGACAAAAATATCATGGGAAGGCGTCTTCCTAGCTGGGAGACTTCTTCCTTACATAAATAACAGCCTCATTAAAGAATCCAATTTGCATATTTCTGAATGTTTTGGGAACAAAGTGTTACCCTGAAAACACTGGCTGTCTGATTAGAGAGGCCCAGCCTGATATTTAATATTCATATGTAAATTTAGCCACATAAATGACTTAATTAATCTGATAACACCAAATTACTGTCCCAGGCTGCTGAGCTGGGGCTCTGGAGAAGAATACCATCATAGGCTGTCACAGCACAGGGCCAGGGAGAGTCTGATCACTGTCCCTTCCCTGGGGAAGGTACCTTCAGGCCCTGTGCTATTTTAGAAGCTTGGCATCTTGAACATCAGCAGGAGCCATTTGGGTTTTGCCCCTTGTTTCTGCCCCAGCCTGTTATCACCTTAGAGCGGCATGTCCTTCCCAAGTTTGCTTTAACCATAAGCATTTGTTTCTTTCTGCATGCACAGCTCCACGTAGCTTTGAATGGACAGAGACCACCTTCCCCAGTTTCTCTCACTCACTGCTCCGCTGTTGACCTTTTGCTGAGAGACTGTGGAAGAGGTGGGGAATGTGGGTGGTCTTTTATCCAGTTCAGCTTCCTTTATGCTTACCTAGCTGCCACAGTCCTCTCAGAAGTCCTAATCTGGTGTGTGTGTGTGTGTGTGTGTGTGTGTGTGTGTGTGTGTGTGTGTGTTTTACTTTTGCTTAAATTTCTTAAATTTACAAGGTGCTTTCTGGTATATTATTTCATTAAGCCCCACACACTCTGCAAGCTATATAATCTGATTCCATTATATCGAAGGTAAATAAGACAAAGAAAAACAAACATCAATATCGTGTTTAAGGAAACATGCTAGATCACTGGTTTCCCTGTACTCATTGAGATGGAGGTGATACATCCTGAGACCCTCAGCAGATGTCTGAGGAAACATAGCAGCCGTTCCATGCATACTGTGTTTTTCTGTATAGACACACTGGGGATACAATTTGTAAATCAGCCACAGCAAGAGATTCACTTCAACTATGACCAAGACAATTCTAAACTATACTGTAGAAATGGAGACATAGCCCTGTGGATATAAATAGTGCGAAAACACAGAGATCAGACTCTGCAGCCGAAGCGCCTCTGTGAAGAAGTAGGTGCAGGGTCACAGCTATAATTCCAGCACTGGCAGTACGGGAGTGAATCCTGAAAGCTCACTGGCCAGCTAGTCTACGCACGTCAGTGAAGCCCAGGTTTGCTGACAGACCCTGTGCCAAGACCTCCGTCCTACACAAGCATGTGTACACATGTGTTTACAGGAATACACACAAACACAAACACACACACACACACACACACACACACACACACACACGAATTTGTGGTAAATGCTATTTAAAACTCATGAACTATTTATTTCTAGACTTTTCCATTTCATAGTCTTGAGCCATCTTTGATGATGGGCAACTGAAAACATACAACGACCACTGATGAGGGAGAGCTAATCCGGTTGCAAGCTGGAACACCGGAAGGCCTGTTTTCCCACTCCATGTCTTTACAGCTATTCTCAACCTCAGTTCAAAACGGCGTGCTGGATAACGGAAGGCCACTTCTTTTCTAACAACACTTGTAATTGGTATGTGAGAGTCAGTCTATGAGCACCCTTGAATGATTCTCCAGGGACCCAACGTGCCATCTTGAGTAAGCCAGAAGGAGGCAGCAGACTGCCTTAACTCTAGCTTCCCGTGGAACCAGAAGGAGGAGAATTTTGATCAAAGCTGCTTTCAGACTCCATACGAAGTCTGACAGGAAGCAGTACACGGGGATTCCTGGGCGAAGGGCCAAGCAGGTGCTGCAGCCACCTACTACGTACCAGGGCTTCCGAGACTCCACAGATGAACCTTCTCAGAAGTGGTCTGGGATGGGCTCCTTCCCAAAGCTGCAGGCAAGTATGAAATCCTTTGAACTCACTTTCTTGCCAGCCTGCCTGGCTTGTACTGCACAACAAGTGGAAAGACAGTGAAGCACATTCAAACTTGCCTTGGGTGAGATCTCTACTAGCTGTTGAGACACCGAACGGTTACTTAGTAAAGAGGATTCTTTGTGACCCTCAAATCCTGTAGAACCTGTAAGTCCTGATTTTGTCTGTGAACTTTTCATCATATATATATATATATGATATATAGATATGGATATATAGGATATATAGATGTAGATATATGATATATAGATATAGATATACATATATGATATATATATATATAGATATGGACATATAATATTTATCTGTATATGTATGGGTATTTGCCTGTTCATATGTCTTGCATTACATATGTGTCCCTTTCCCTGAAGGCCAGAAGAAAGCGGAGTTACAGAGGGTTGAAAGCTACCATGTGGGTGCTGGGAATCAAACCTGGGACCTCTGAAAGGGTAGCTGGCACTCTTAACCACTGTCTCATCTCTCCAGCCTTCAGAACTCTTCTTAATGGCAAAGAAGGCAGGTTCTTAAAAGGTGAAACCAGGATCAGCCAAAGTCTATGAGTGGAGTGAACTTCTAAATTCCACGTGTAACTGTATTATTATTTTTCATCTAGGGGTACATCTTCATAGCCTTTTGATACTAAACCAGCAGAATACTTTTAAGAGTGGCTATTCAGAAGCTCTAGTATAGGCAAGACCAAAGGGTTAGTGTTTGGGATGCCAAGCAGTCTCTAGCTTGAGCATTTTGGTCAGTGCTCGCGTGATACCACTATTACGACTATCAATGCTCTCCGTACCTGTACCAGTATCTGGCCAAGTACACGGACTCTTAGAACTTTTTCCATGAGGTTTCTAGTAGGGCTCGTCGTCTTCATGCTGTCAGCATTCCTGCTGTGCAGCAGCTAAGCCATGAAACAGTAGCAGGAGAAAGTGAGGCTGGGGGAGGGGTGCCCTGTCACACTTACTAAGCACATGTGCTAGACGAGCTGACACTAGATTCCTCCCCCCACATACTCTTTCCTCTTTCGTTTTCTTTTCTTCTTTTTCTTTACCCTGTAACCCTGTAGCCTAAACTCAAAAGAGAGCTTGCTGGAGTTCAGAAGAAGCCGGGAAGAGGTCTCAGTTGCTGAGAAGCAGTCTCAGTGAGACAAACGGCCTTTCACATGCCCCAGGGCACTGTCTCAAAGCAACCAGCGCAGATGTACAGCTTCGCAACAAAAGTGAATCACCAACCAGACACCAGCCCCAGTCACAGAAAAATTAGTGCGCAGACGTCACAATACATCCCACAGATCAAAGGAGTAAGGGGAGCAGTGTTGGTCCAGAGAAAGACTAAAGGAGGCCTTAACAAGTGAAATGAATATATCATACAAACCGGAAGACAATCAGGAAGCCCACAATGGGAGAAAAAAAACACATAAATAGGGTTATCATTTATTTAGGGCATTTTCTGTCTCTGCCTTAATGAGGGCACACATTTCATCTTTAGGTTTCCTTACACCCAAACGTTACATAAGCAGTACAAGAAAGCTCTGTGAAACATAGGGGAGGAAGAAAATGGCCATTGCTGGCCGTTTAGTATTTTGTATGTGTGTACTACCTGTATGTGGGTGAGTGGGTGGGTGAGTAGTGCGCGTGTGCGTGCATGTGTGTGTGTGTGTGTGTGTGTGTGTGTGTGTGTGTGTGTGTGTGTGTGTGTGTTAGGGGAAGATGTAACCACCTACCCATGCAGCAGTACAGAAGCCAGAGGTCAATGGTAGATGTCTTTCTCAGCTGTTCTCTACCTACCAGGGAATCTGTTGGCGTGGCTAGACTTCCGGATGGTGACTGTCAGGGCTCTGCCTGTCTCTGTTGCTCCTCTATTCCAACAATGCAGTTACAGACACATACTGCTCCTTCGCCTAGGTTTTACATTGGTTCTGAGGCTCCAAACTCAGGTTCGTATCCCACCATGGCGAGCATTCTACTAGCTGAGCCCAGCCCCCATCTAAACATTTTTCATATTGATCTGACTATTGATTTCTTTTTAAGGTTCTGTGGCTTCTAGAACTACAACTTTCCGTGTACCCCTTAATTGTTCATTCAGCAGCTATTTTGTGGTTTTCAGAACCATTCTCTTACATTTGGTGACTGTAGTACTGTTGCTGGTGTAATTAAGGTTGCAGAGACTGACCGTTCATGAAGCTACGTTGGCATTTCAGGTGAGTTTGGAGGAGGCAGCTCATACTTTTATGGTTTTGTGAGTAGCCATATGCTTGTATGGGAGAGGTTGTCCCTGTCCAACACATGGACGGGTTAAAGACACCTTTCTTCTAGGACAAGAGACCCATCCTGGAAGTCTTGCTCAGCCATCTCCAGTGCTTTGTATACCCTCTATTCGGTTGGGTCTGCTTCTCCTGGCCCTGTTGTCATCCCTCTACACAACCAAGGGATATTTGTCTAATATCTACTGCTTTGACAGCTTTTTCCCCCTGCTTTGTCGTGGGAGATCTCATCTCCTCGGGCAGTGGTGGCAAATGAGGCTATGCATGAGAAGTGACATTCCTGGAACTGGCAGCCTTTCCCACTGCTGCCTCCAGTACAAGGCTCCCTGCTAATATCATCTTGGATCACCCTTTCCAGTGATCCTCTCTGACCCTACAGTGTCAAACTGATGCCCACCCCTCCTCTGTGCTCCCTCACAATTCTTTATATAGAACACTTGCTTTTGATATTGCCAGAAGATCAATTCCAGACACCTCCATCCCATTCCAAACTCTACAGATGTGGGTGCTTAGGTCTCTTTTATGAAATGACTTAGTATTGGCATACAATTTCTACACCTCGTCCCGTGTAACCCCACTCATTGTGGGGCTTAATATAGAATGCAATGCAAATTTTAGATACACAGCTAATACACTCTATTCTTTAAGGCATGGTAAGAAAATAAAATCTATACATGTGTGTTCCAGATACATATTTCCCCAACTATTTTCTAGTCACGATTGACTGCATCCTCAAATGCATGGATATGTTGGACTAACTATATCATGAGAGTACTTGCAGGTCTCTGTTTAACTCTCCATTTATTTAAGTGCTTCCCAATGCATTGCCATAGTCAAGAGAGGAAACGTTACCTGGTTTTGTGTCCCAGATATTTGGGTCAGAATCTTGCAAACAACAGATCCTTTAGAAAAGGTTGCCTGAGGCAATTAAAGGATACTGCAATGTGCTGAAGAATGTTTCTCCTGGCCTCTTTCTCCTTCTCACTCCCTACCCTTACCTCTATCATCTTCCGCATCTACAACTGTTGTTTCCTTTAAATGGATCTTTGAAGAATGTGACTTTACTTGATCAGTCTTACCCGGTAATGAGGTAATGATGTAAGAATAAAATCTGAAAGGAATACAATTGTGTTTTCCCTGAACCAAGCCTGCGTCATGCCAGCAGCTTCAAGGGCCCCTTCTCATCTCTCCGCTTTGTGATAAAAGCGGGGTCATCAGCTGCCTCACACCTCTGAAGGTGGCTCCTCTCAGCCCTCGGAATCTTTGCTAAACCAGCTCCAGGCTGGTGACAGGAAGGAGCCAGCAGGTGGCAGAAGGCACCACTGTTTCTCAGGGTTTTCTGGCCTCCAATTTAAGCAAGCTTTGAAGGGAGATGAGAAGTCCACTTCCTGAGCCCGGAAGGAAAAATGAGAGATAAAGAACAGAAGCGCAAGGTGTGCATGAAGCCTTTGATTAAACCAAGAGCAGCTCTGCCTTCAGGAATTCAAGCTGAACCGGGAGGTCACAGAATGGCCTTGCCATTGTCCCTAGGGTGGTGCTTTCCTGACTCCCAATTACCTGCACAAGCCCGATGTCTGTAATGAAGAGTCATAAAGCAGAGTCCTAAGGGATAGGCCATTTCTGAATCGGAAACGTCTTTTCAGCCCAGACATTCTCTAGCTGAGTTCCTTTGACTGACTCTAACAAATCTTCCCAGTGGAAAGACAAACTCTATGAAAAAAAGATTTAAACTCCTGGGTCAGCAGAGCGGCTACTACCCTGGGGACTGAGCTCCGCTTTTCCTTTTGCTGTCTTTTTTTAAACGACTCACCGTGCATCATCTGCATCATTTAATCCTCACAGTTTGCTAGGCTTATTCTTTGTGACCTATTTGAAGGAGGGAAAGAATGAAGGCTCTAAAGTGTAAAACTTCATTTGAAGTGACCTCTTTTTTATTATACGGTTATATAACCTGTGCCCAAGGTCCTTCCCTCCACGAAGCTTTCTTGATTCAGATTGTCATGTTGGACTGTCTTCCTTAGCTTAGTGATCTCTCTTCCTCTAGACCACAGCCTCCTAGAAGCAAGACTTATGTCTTAATTCATTTCTGTATTTCTAGATCCTGGATCTGACTCTCATATCAGAACACACACATACATGGTTGTTGAATGAATGCAAGAATCCCACAGTTGACATCTCTTATCTGACAGGCCGATCCATTTGGGTTAAAATGTTTGTCAGTCAAAGACCACAGTGGAGTATTTGAGCGGAGCTGCTCTAATCCTCTGATATTAACCTTCTTTCTCCATCCTCCCTTCAACACCCTGAGAATGCCATCCTAGGACCATCAGTTTCTATAGTTCGTATACAGGTTATGTACATGTGGGAATGCTGTTCACAAAAAAATACTGTCGCATTAGTTTTCTATTAGAAAAGATTTTTCTCAGATTAACATCTTCAAATACTTGTCTAACATTTGAAAAGAAAGATAACCATTTACCCATTTCCTTAGGTATTTACACTGACCAGTATTTCACTGGGCTATCTGGTCCTGTAGAAGGGAAGATAGACAGGAATCCATCCCTCCACTCACAGTAACAGAGACCCACATTTATAGAACCAACCAGTGGCTTTCCTAATGAAAGGCTTAACTGTATGAAAGCACAGACAGAATGATATTGAGTCCATGCCCTGGCCAGAGCATAACTTCTTTGGGCACAGTGACAATAGATTCATGCGATTCCGTCTTGAGAAGTCACTTCTAAACTCTATGACTCCTTCCGGACACCACAAGAAGTCTAGTGATCGCTCATCTGCATTCTAGGAGCACTTTCTTATTGATTTGTTTTTCTTCCCCAGGAGTTTTGAAAATCACATTAATTGGCATTAATTCCACATAGCCTTTACCAGGGGTAGTGCTGGAATACTGAAGAGCTCTGACTCTGGGGATCTGGCTTCTAGTGTCCATTGTGTAGGGAATAGACCGAAACAGGAACTCTCTGTACCCCACACTTCAATACAAAATGGATCTGTGAGGAAAAGATCTCTGGGGTGCCTCTAAGATGAGACATCTCACAGACATTTTCCTAACAGAAAAAGATCGGTTTTCAAGTGTGGAGTAGTAGTAATGGCGATATGGACATTCAGCAAACACTCATTAGTACCCTCTCCAAGACAAGGCATGATTCTTACCCTTGGATTAGAGCAATATAGAAAAGGGTCCCTGAGAGAAGAATTAGCAATTAATAATTATAATAAAAATGATATTTGTAGATAGTAATAAATGCCATGAAAATAATAAGAAAAAGCTCAATAGTGTGGTGAGGAGGTCCACCCTATGGTTAAGAGCCCTCTACTGTCTACCCATACAGGAACCATCTGCTTTCTTTGGATGATGCTGTCTGAGCTAAGATAGGGCAGGGGTAGTGACAGGGTATCACTGGATCCTGACATCTCTCCATGTGCACCCTCACTTTTAACTGAAGAACTGGGTTGGACAATAGTTAGGTTGACATTTTGCAATGATTGCTAAATTGCTGAGTTAGCTTTTCTCATGCTTTTCCTCTTCTTGGAGCTTTACCACCCTTCATAGCTGCACTTCTATTGATATCCAGGTGTTTATTTGTGTCTGTCAGAGCATTTGTCCTGTGTGACTGTTCTCTACTCATCTGTCTCCAGAGGACCGTGCTCCTCAAGAACATAGAACACCTTTTACACACACACACACACACACACACACACACACACACACACACACACAGTGCCATTTTTATTTATTTTATTTTTCAAAACTAACTACCTTCCATTCTTATCAACTCTAAACCTCAGTAAGGCAATCTGTTGCACTTGCCAATGGCTTAACTGGCAGTGCCTGGTGCTTGTCTGGGATGCAACACTAATTCTGAACTGCTGCCTGTTCTGTGGATTAATGAATGGTTAACTGAACACCCATGGTGTTCTGGGTGATTCCCACACACCAAGCTTACTAGCTTCTTGGACTTTCTGCTCATTTGGGGAGGAGCTGTCTTACTATTTCCTAAGAGATCTTCTGCACATATTCTAAAGCAATTCAAATTTAAAACAAAAGTTGACCTTTCCTTTAGTCTCTGCTCCATTTTTGTCCCTGTGTTTCCTTTAGACAGGAACAATTCTGGGTTAAAGATTTTGAGAAGGGCGAATGGCCCCATCCCTAAACTGGGGGGCCATGTCTATCTACTGGAGGTGGTCTCTTCAGAGACCGCTTCACCTTGGCATCCATCCTACTCACAGATACCAAACCCCAACACTATTACTGATGCTAAGAAGTGCTTGCAGACGGGAGCCTGGCATAGCTGTCCTCTTAGAGACTCTGCCAGCACCTAAGACAGATGCAGATAGTCGCTGCCAACCACTGGACTGAGCCTGGGGACCCCAATGAAAGAGTTAGGGGAAGGACTGAAAGAGCTGAAGGGGATTTGCAACCCCATAGGGGATTTGCAACAATAATATCAACTAACAAGACCTCTCAGAGCTCCCAGGGACTAAACCACCAACTGAAGAATATACATGAGTCAGTTCATGGATCCTGCTACATATGTAGTAGAGAACTACCTCATGTGGGAGGGGTGGCCCTTGGTCCTATGGAGGCTTGTTGCCCCAGCAAAGAGAGATGCTAGAGGGTGGGTAACATCCTCTTAGAGGCAAAGGGAGAAGGGATGGGGTGATGGGAGTTGTGGAGGGGAGGCCAGGAAGGGGGACAACATTTGAAATGCAAATAAATAAAATAATTAATAAAGAAATAAAAAAGTTGATATAAAGCTTGTCACAGATTTGAAACACTCTTTTGTGGTTATTACTATGGGTTGATTTGAAAATGAGATTATTTTCTCACTAGGCATCAGAAGCCATTGTCCTTTCAGAGGCACTGGAAAAATGAGGGGTTGGCCTAGAAGCTGTGCTCCCAATCCTGCTTGAAAATGCCATTGCTTAACATTTAAGGGATTTTATATATTAAATTACTTAATATATTCTCTCTGGGATAAACTGGACACATATCTCCTTTTTAGTTGAGGTAGAAGGGTTGGAAGGTGTGGCAGTAACTCAAATAATAATCACGAAATTGGAAATCAATGCCTCAGCCGCCAGTCTGCAGGGCCGTTAATAGTGTTTACGTCAGTTAACATCTGGCCCCCAAATGTTATCAGTCTTGAGCTCTGCACCTGCAGACAGCCTGACATTTGGATTTGAAATATGTGCTTTGGGAGGAAGAAACAGCAGAGAAAAGCAGGAGAAAAGACATGAGAACAAATGGAAAAATGAGATTCCAAAGTCTTCTTTCTTAGGCGGCCTGGACGGAAAAGCTGGACTTCTTTCTCTCCAAGACGCTGAGCACACTGAATAGACACTGAGTGTCTCCACCAGTTGCTGAGGACTCAATATGTCACCACCATTTGACTACTCTGATCTCTTTGTGAGGAAGGAGGGAACCTTTAAAAAATGTATTTATTTAACAATGTTAGAATGTTTTTTCTGCATACCTCATATACACCACTTGCATACCTGGTGCCTGCAGTGGCCAGAAGAGAGCATTTTATCCCCTGGAACTAGAGTTACAGGCAGTTGTGAGCTGTCTGACGTGAGTGCTAGGAACAGAACTCAGATCCCCAGCAAGAGCAGCAAATGCTTTAACTACTGAGCCATCTATCCAACCTTCAGGAAACTGCTTCTAAAGGATGTGGAATCTTAAGTTCAAAGGTTTGTGTATAACTTGCTGACTAGCATTTGATGGTAGGGCCTGGATTTAAGCCTGTGTTGACTGGTTAGTCACCTTTAAACATCTATTCTGTTTTCTTGCTTCTACTCATGGCTTTCTATGAGGTGAGCCTCTCTATTCTGAACTCTGCTCTCTCCACCACAGGACCTACTCTCTCTTTCCTGCATCATTATTTTCATTTTGCATATCAGCAAACTGAACTGGAAGATCTCTGTCTAAACAAACCTACCCTCATCCCCACCAAATGATATCCATGGATCCTACTGGCAGCGTGAAAACTGAAAGCCTTAATCACCCACAACCCAAAGGTCCAAGGCGTGGAAGAGGAAAATGCTTCTTGCCAAAAGTAACACTGGATGAAAATCTGGTTTTATACAAAAGATCATGGAGTAAAATGTAAAAAAAAAATTAAGATGTGTTGTGTGTGTGTGTGTGAGTGTGTGTGTGTGTGTGTGTGTGTGTGTGTGTAAGTGAATTATATGACAAAAAAGGCATAGAGTCAAAGAAGGGAAAGGTGGAAACACTTTGTGAAAGATCCTTAGAGTATGTATGAAATGGTGTCATATCACTTTTACTTAGACTCTCATAAACTATTTTGCTATAAATCTTACATTCACAATTATTTTTAAATGAGAAGTCATAGCTAACAAAGGAGTGAAAGAGGAAAGTGGCAGCATAAAATAGACAAGTTTTCAAAACAGAACAGAAAAAAAAGGAAACAAGGAATTAAACCAAATTTTGCCCAAGTATATACTTGTTTCATTGAGACCTTTGGGGTGACCTGCAATCTAACTGAGAAGTGAACAGACCGGGAGCCACAGGGCTGAGTTTCACCAGGTCCAGAAGTCAAGCCTCAGGCAGTCAGAGCTGCCACGAAGAGCCTAGACCATGCTCAAACAAGGCAAAAGCCAAGTGTGTCCACTCAGACCATTCTGATCTCACTTCATTGTTTGTCCACAAATGCTATATAGCTCAACGGTGCAGTGAAGGCCCTCTGACTCTGTGGAAAGCTGTCTAGTATGCAAACTGTTCTTGATTAATTAAAATCTGTTGATTTGTTAAAAGGACATATAAATAAGATGAACAGAGAACAAACAACAGGTTCGAACCTGACCATGGTGATAATATCTTCAAGATAAAGTCACCTGAGTTCTACAATTTAAAGGCAAACATTTCCAGGAGGGTGTGAAAAACATCTCAACTACAGTGCAGCTTCAGATAAGCCAGTCTACATAGGAAGACAGAAACAGGGTCGGAGGAAAAGATTACAATGAAATGGACCAAGATGAAGATAATGGATAGTGGTAAAAATCGCTGAATTGATACAAACAAGTAAGGTTTCACGGCCTCCATATTGTCTGCCGTGAAGAGGGTTACCTCATAATGATAAAGAAAGAAATGCGTGTGGATTATATAGCGATCCTAAATGTTTATGCAAATTCAAAACACATGAGGCAAGATGGATGGACTGAGAAGAAAGGAAAAAAGTCAGAATTATCAACAGTGCTTGATAAGCGGAGGCACAGTAGCCTAGGGCAGACAAGGAAAACTATGGATGAGGCATCCATTTCCACTAATTGACACCGGTAAAGACTGCAGCTAGCAATGGTGGAATGCACAGTCTTTCCAAGTGTGCATGGAACATTAATCAAGATAGATGATCTACTAGGCAATAAAATAAGTCTGGGTAACTTAAAAAATATTCAAGCCATGCAAAGTTTGTTTCTATTACAGAATGAAATTAAAGGAGAAATTAACAGTAAGCCCAAGTACTGAGAAGTTAAACATATTCTAAATAGCTCCTGGGCCAAAGACCAAGGAAAAAGGAAATAACAACTTGAGGCCCCAGGGAATGGGGAGGCCTGGTAGGAGGTAGGGGGAGGAGTGGGGTGTGGAGCATGGGGGTTTTGGACATCCTCTTGGAGACAGGGGTGGGGTGGGGTGGGGGGTGTGGGCGAGGAGGAATGGGATGAGGAACTGTGGGAGGGTGGGCTGAGAGGGGAGAACAACTGGACTGTAAAAAAAAAGTAATAAAAAAATTTAAAAGATAAAAAACATTGGGCACTAAAAAAGGAAATAATGAATATACTCAAGTGAATAGAAATGGAAATCTACATATCAAGCTTTGTTGGACACAGCTAAGGAATATTCACAGACAATTCTGCAGCACTAAATGTTTTTATTAGAAAATAACTATGTAAATGACTTTAGTAGCTAGTTTAAGAAATTGAGGAAATATGAACAAAACACCAATGGTTTATGGTCTAAGATCAAGAATCGACAAATGGGATCTCATAAAACTGCAAAGCTTCTGTAAGGCAAAGGACACTGTGGTTAGGACAAATCGGCAACCAACAGATTGGGAAAAGATCTTTACCAATCCTACAACAGATAGAGGCCTTATATCCAAAATATACAAAGAACTCAAGAAGTTAGACCGCAGGGAGACAAATAACCCTATTAAAAATGGGGCTCAGAGCTAAACAAAGAATTCACAGCTGAGGAATGCCGAATGGCAGAGAAACACCTAAAGAAATGTTCAACATCTTTAGTCATAAGGGAAATGCAAATCAAAACAACCCTGAGATTTCACCTCACACCAGTGAGAATGGCTAAGATCAAAAACTCAGGTGACAGCAGATGCTGGAGAGGATGTGGAGAAAGAGGAACACTCCTCCATTGTTGGTGGGGTTGCAGACTGATACAACCATTCTGGAAATCAGTCTGGAGGTTCCTCAGAAAATTGGACATTGAACTGCCTGAGGATCCAGCTATACCTCTCTTGGGCATATACCTAAAAGATGCCCCAACATATAAAAAAGACACATGCTCCACTATGTTCATCGCAGCCTTATTTATAATAGCCAGAAGCTGGAAAGAACCCAGATGCCCTTCAACAGAGGAATGGATACAGAAAATGTGGTACATCTACACAATGGAATATTACTCAGCTATCAAAAACAACGCCTTTATGAAATTCGTAGGCAAATGGTTGGAACTGGAAAATATCATCCTGAGTGAGGTAACCCAATCACAGAAAGACACACATGGTATCCACTCATTGATAAGTGGCTATTAGCCCATGCTTGAATTACCCTAGATGCCTAGAACAAATGAAACTCAAGACGGATGATCAAAATGTGAATGCTTCACTCCTTCTTTAAAAGGGGAACAAGAATACCCTTGGCAGGGAATAGAGAGGCAAAGATTAAAACAGAGACTGAAGGAACACCTTCAGAGCCTGCCCCACATGTGGCCCATACATATACAGCCACCGAATTAGACAAGATGGATGAAGCAAAGAAGTGCAGGCTGACAGGAGCCGGATGTAGATCGCTCCTGAGAGACACAGCCAGAATACAGCAAATACAGAGGCGAATGCCAGCAGCAAACCACTGAACTGAGAATAGGACCGTCGTTGAAGGAATCAGAGAAAGAACTGGAAGAGCTTGAAGGGGCTCGAGACCCCATATGTACAACAATACCAAGCAACCAGAGCTTCCAGGGACTAAGCCACTACCTAAAGACTATACATGGACTGACCCTGGACTCTGACCTCATAGGTAGCAATGAATATCCTAGTAAGAGCACCAGTGGAAGGGGAAGCCCTGGGTCCTGCTAAGACTGAATGCCCAGTGAACTAGACTGTTGGGGGGAGGGCGGCAATGGGGGGAGGGTGGGGACGGGAACACCCATAAGGAAGGGGAGGGGGGAGGGGGATGTTTGCCCGGAAACTGGGAAAGGGAATAACACTTGAAATGTATATAAGAAATACTCAAGTTAATAAAAAAATAAGAAATTGAGGAAATAATAAGAATCCCAAATAAGCAAATGGAGAGAGAGAGAGAGAGAGAGAGAGAGAGAGAGAGAGAGAGAGAGAGAGATTGATTTTCAAAGAAAGAGAGACCAAGTATCCTGGCTACTGTCATCTCAATTGGACACAAGCTGGAGTTATTTGAAAGATGAGAATACCAACTAAGAAAATGCCTCTGTTAGAGAATGTGTAGGCAAGACTGTAGGGCTTTTCTTGATTGGTGACTGATGTTGGGGGGCCAGAGCAGAGAGAAAGGGAGAGAAGAAATCATAATCAGAATGTATAATATAAAAAACTCTATTTTCAAAAAATGTCACAAAAATTAAAACTAATTGTTTATCAGAAAAGAGAGAGAGAGAGAGAGAGAGAGAGAGAGAGAGAGAGAAACAAGCTGAGAAAACCATGAGTAAGCAACACCCTTACAAGGCCTCTGCATCTAAGTTCCTGCCCTGTTGAACTATTATATGGAAAAGTACGTGAAATAAACCGTATCCTCACCAAGTAGCTTTTGATCATAGTGTTCAACATAGTGTTCAAACCCCAACTAAAATAGGAAGAAAGGATAAATACTAGGTGCTGGAGAAGGACTGACTGCAAATAATGGACGCATGAGACAATTTCTAGCTTTAACTCTGTCAAGACTGTTTTGCTGGTCGGTAAATGCATAAAAATATATTTGGGCATGGGGGTGCACACCTTTAATCCCAGCACTAGGTAGGTAGAGACAGGTAGATCTTTTTGAGTTTGAGGCCACCCTGTTCTATCTACAAACTGAGTCCAGGACAGCCAGGCCTACACAGAGAAACCTTGCCTCAAAAAAAAAGTGTGTGTGTGTGTGTGTGTGTGTGTGTGTGTGTGTGTGTGTGTGATCCAACATGAAACTGTACAGTTTGAGAGTGAATAGTTTGACTGTACAGCTATTCATTAAGATATACAGGTTTTGACTGGCGGATCCCGGACCGCAGCAGCTCTCTGCTCCCAAAACCCTTGGGAGAGAGACCTCACCGCCTGATCAGGTGAGCACTCCTGAGGCTGCAGAGCGGAGGAGACCACCAACACTGCCCACCCCTGCCCACATCCCTGGCCCAAGAGGCAACTGTATAAGGCCTCTGGGTTCCCGTAGGGGAGGGCCCGGGAGCGGCAGGACCCCTGCGCCTGAGACACTGCCGGAACCTGAAGGAAACAGACCGGATAAACAGTTCTCTGCACCCAAATCCCGTGGGAGGGAGAGCTGAACCTTCAGAGAGGCGGACACGCCTGGGAAACCAGAAGAGACTGCACTCTGTGCACATCCAGGCGCCAGAGGAAAACACCAAACACCATCTGGAACCCTGGTGCACGGAGGCTCCCGGAAAGAGCGGCGCAGATCTTCCCGGTTGCTGCCACAGCGGAGAGGACTTAGGCAGTACCCCACGAGCAAACTTGAGCCTTGGAACCACAGGTAGGACCAACTTTTCCCCTGCAAGAAACCTGCCTGGTGAACTCAAGACACAGGCCCACAGGAACAGCTGAAGACCTGTAGAGAGGAAAAACTACACGCCCGAAAGCAGAACACTCTGTCCCCATAACTGGCTGAAAGAAAACAGGAAAACAGGTCTACAGCACTCCTGACACACAGGTTATAGGACAGTCTAGCCACTGTCAGAAATAGCAGAACAAAGTAACACTAGAGATAATCTGATGGCGAGAGGCAAGCGCAGGAACCCAAGCAACAGAAACCAAGACTACATGGCATCATCGGAGCCCAATTCTCCCACCAAAGCAAACACGGAATATCCAAACACACCAGAAAAGCAAGATCTAGTTTCAAAATCATATTTGATCATGATGCTGGAGGACTTCAAGAAAGACATAAAGAACTCCCTTAGAGAACAAGTAGAAGCCTACAGAGAGGAATCACAAAAATCCCTGAAAGAATTCCAGGAAAACACAATCAAACAGTTGAAGGAATTAAAAATGGAAATAGAAGCAATCAAGAAAGAACACATGGAAACAACCCTGGACATAGAAAATCAAAAGAAAAGACAAGGAGCTGTAGATACAAGCTTCACCAACAGAATTCAAGAGATGGAAGAGAGAATCTCGGGAGCAGAAGATTCCATAGAAATCATTGACTCAACTGTCAAAGATAACGTAAAGCGGAAAAAGCTACTGGTCCAAAACACACAGGAAATCCAGGACTCAATGAGAAGATCAAACCTAAGGATAATAGGTATAGAAGAGAGTGAAGACTCCCAGCTCAAAGGACCAGTAAATATCTTCAACAAAATCATAGAAGAAAACTTCCCTAACCTAAAAAAAGAGATACCCATAGGCATACAAGAAGCCTACAGAACTCCAAATAGATTGGACCAGAAAAGAAACACCTCCCGTCACATAATTGTCAAAACACCAAACACACAAAATAAAGAAAGAATATTAAAAGCAGTAAGGGAAAAAGGTCAAGTAACATATAAAGGCAGACCTATCAGAATCACACCAGACTTTTCGCCAGAAACTATGAAGGCCAGAAGATCCTGGACAGATGTCATACAGACCCTAAGAGAACACAAATGCCAGCCCAGGTTACTGTATCCTGCAAAACTCTCAATTAACATAGATGGAGAAACCAAGATATTCCATGACAAAACCAAATTTACACAATATCTTTCTACAAGACCAGCACTACAAAGGATAATAAAGGGTAAAGCCCAACATAAGGATGCAAGCTATACCCTAGAAGCAAGAAACTAATCGTGTTGGCAACAAAACAAAGAGAATGAAAGCACACAAACATAACCTCACTTCCAAATATGAATATAACGGGAAGCAATAATCACTATTCCTTAATATCTCTCAATATCAATGGCCTCAACTCCCCAATAAAAAGACATAGATTAACAAACTGGATACGCAACGAGGACCCTGCATTCTGCTGCCTACAGGAAACACACCTCAGAGACAAAGACAGACATTACCTCAGAGTGAAAGGCTGGAAAACAATTTTCCAAGCAAATGGTCAGAAGAAGCAAGCTGGAGTAGCCATTCTAATATCAAATAAAATCAATTTTCAACTAAAAGTCATCAAAAAAGATAAGGAAGGACACTTCATATTCATCAAAGGAAAAATCCACCAAGATGAACTCTCAATCCTAAATATCTATGCCCCAAATACAAGGGCACCTACATATGTAAAAGAAACCTTACTAAAGCTCAAAACACACATTGCACCTCACACAATAATAGTGGGAGATTTCAACACCCCACTCTCATCAATGGACAGATCATGGAAACAGAAATTAAACAGAGATGTAGACAGACTAAGAGAAGTCATGAGCCAAATGGACTTAACGGATATTTATAGAACATTCTATCCTAAAGCAAAAGGATATACCTTCTTCTCAGCTCCTCATGGTACTTTCTCCAAAATTGACCATATAATTGGTCAAAAAACGGGCCTCAACAGGTACAGAAAGATAGAAATAATCCCATGCGTGCTATCGGACCACCACGGCCTAAAACTGGTCTTCAATAACAATAAGGGAAGAATGCCCACATATACGTGGAAATTGAACAATGCTCTACTCAATGATAACCTGGTCAAGGAAGAAATAAAGAAAGAAATTAAAAACTTTTTAGAATTTAATGAAAATGAAGGTACAACATACCCAAACTTATGGGACACAATGAAAGCTGTGCTAAGAGGAAAACTCATAGCGCTGAGTGCCTGCAGAAAGAAACAGGAAAGAGCATATGTCAGCAGCTTGAGAGCACACCTAAAAGCTCTAGAACAAAAAGAAGCGAATACACCCAGGAGGAGTAGAAGGCAGGAAATAATCAAACTCAGAGCTGAAATCAACCAAGTAGAAACAAAAAGGACCATAGAAAGAATCAACAGAACCAAAAGTTGGTTCTTTGAGAAAATCAACAAGATAGATAAACCCTTAGCCAGACTAACGAGAGGACACAGAGAGTGCGTCCAAATTAACAAAATCAGAAATGAAAAGGGAGACATAACTACAGATTCAGAGGAAATTCAAAAAATCATCAGATCTTACTATAAAAACCTGTATTCAACAAAACTTGAAAATCTTCAGGAAATGGACAATTTCCTAGACAGATACCAGGTATCGAAGTTAAATCAGGAACAGATAAACCAGTTAAACAACCCCATAACTCCTAAGGAAATAGAAGCAGTCATTAAAGGTCTCCCAACCAAAAAGAGCCCAGGTCCAGACGGGTTTAGTGCAGAATTCTATCAAACCTTCATAGAAGACCTTATACCAATATTATCCAAACTATTCCACAAAATTGAAACAGATGGAGCCCTACCGAATTCCTTCTATGAAGCCACAATTACTCTTATACCTAAACCACACAAAGACACAACAAAGAAAGAGAACTTCAGACCAATTTCCCTTATGAATATCGACGCAAAAATACTCAATAAAATTCTGGCAAACCGAATTCAAGAGCACATCAAAACAATCATCCACCATGATCAAGTAGGCTTCATCCCAGGCATGCAGGGATGGTTTAATATAAGGAAAACCATCAACGTGATCCATCATATAAACAAACTGAAAGAACAGAACCACATGATCATTTCATTAGATGCTGAGAAAGCATTTGACAAAATTCAACACCCCTTCATGATAAAAGTCCTGGAAAGAATAGGTATTCAAGGCCCATACCTAAACATAGTAAAAGCCATATACAGCAAACCAGTTGCTAACATTAAACTAAATGGAGAGAAACTTGAAGCAATCCCACTAAAATCAGGGACTAGACAAGGCTGCCCACTCTCTCCCTACTTATTCAATATAGTTCTTGAAGTTCTAGCCAGAGCAATCAGACAACAAAAGGAGATCAAGGGGATACAGATCGGAAAAGAAGAGGTCAAAATATCACTATTTGCAGACGACATGATAGTATATTTAAGTGATCCCAAAAGTTCCACCAGAGAACTACTAAAGCTGATAAACAACTTCAGCAAAGTGGCTGGGTATAAAATTAACTCAAATAAATCAGTTGCCTTCCTCTATACAAAAGAGAAACAAGCCGAGAAAGAAATTAGGGAAACGATACCCTTCATAATAGACCCAAATAATATAAAGTACCTCGGTGTGACTTTAACCAAGCAAGTAAAAGATCTGTACAATAAGAACTTCAAGACACTGAGGAAAGAAATTGAAGAAGACCTCAGAAGATGGAAAGATCTCCCATGCTCATGGATTGGCAGGATTAATATAGTAAAAATGGCCATTTTACCAAAAGCAATCTACAGATTCAATGCAATCCCCATCAAAATACCAATCCAATTCTTCAAAGAGTTAGACAGAACAATTTGCAAATTCATCTGGAATAACAAAAAACCCAGGATAGCTAAAGCTATCCTCAACAATAAAAGGACTTCAGGGGGAATCACTATCCCTGAACTCAAGCAGTATTACAGAGCAATAGTGATAAAAACTGCATGGTATTGGTACAGAGACAGACAGATAGACCAATGGAATAGAATTGAAGACCCAGAAATGAACCCACACACCTATGGTCACTTGATTTTTGACAAAGGAGCCAAAACCATCCAATGGAAAAAAGATAGCATTTTCAGCAAATGGTGCTGGTTCAACTGGAGGGCAACATGTAGAAGAATGCAGATCGATCCATGCTTATCACCCTGTACAAAGCTTAAGTCCAAGTGGATCAAGGACCTCCACATCAAACCAGACACACTCAAACTAATAGAAGAAAAACTAGGGAAGCATCTGGAACACATGGGCACTGGAAAAAATTTCCTGAACAAAACACCAATGGCTTATGCTCTAAGATCAAGAATCGACAAATGGGATCTCATAAAACTGCAAAGCTTCTGTAAGGCAAAGGACACTGTGGTTAGGACAAAACGGCAACCAACAGATTGGGAAAAGATCTTTACCAATCCTATAACAGATAGAGGCCTTATATCCAAAATATACAAAGAACTCAAGAAGTTAGACTGCAGGGAGACAAATAACCCTATTAAAAAATGGGGTTCAGAGCTAAACAAAGAATTCACAGCTGAGGAATGCCGAATGGCAGAGAAACACCTAAAGAAATGTTCAACATCTTTAGTCATAAGGGAAATGCAAATCAAAACAACCCTGAGATTTCACCTCACACCAGTGAGAATGGCTAAGATCAAAAACTCAGGTGACAGCAGATGCTGGCGAGGATGTGGAGAAAGAGGAACACTCCTCCATTGTTGGTGGGATTGCAGACTGGTAAAACCATTCTGGAAATCAGTCTGGAGGTTCCTCAGAAAATTGGACATTGATCTGCCTGAGGATCCAGCCATACCTCTCTTGGGCATATACCCAAAAGATGCCTCAACATATAAAAGAGACACGTGCTCCACTATGTTCATCGCAGCCTTATTTATAATAGCCAGAAACTGGAAAGAACCCAGATGCCCTTCAACAGAGGAATGGATACAGAAAATGTGGTACATCTACACAATGGAATATTACTCAGCTATCAAAAACAACGAGTTTATGAAATTCGTAAGCAAATGGTTGGAACTGGAAAATATCATCCTGAGTGAGCTAACCCACTCACAGAAAGACATACATGGTATGCACTCATTGATAAGTGGCTATTAGCCCAAATGCTTGAATTACCCTAGATCCCTAGAACAAAGGAAACTCAAGACGGATGATCAAAATGTGAATGCTTCACTCCTTCTTTAAATGAGGAAAAAGAATACCCTTGGCAGGGAAGGGAGAGGCAAAGATTAAAACAGAGACTGAAGGAACACCCATTCAGAGCCTGCCCCACAGCTGGCCCATACATATACAGCCACCCAATTAGACAAGATGGATGAAGCAAAGAAGTGCAGACCGACAGGAGCCGGATGTAGATCGCTCCTGAGAGACACAGCCAGAATACAGCAAATACAGAGGCGAATGCCAGCAGCAAACCACTGAACTGAGAATAGGTCCCCCGTTGAAGGAATCAGAGAAAGAACTGGAAGAGCTTGAAGGTGCTCGAGACCCCAAAAGTACAACAATGTCAAGCAACCAGAGCTTCCAGGGACTAAGCCACTACCTAAAGACTATACATGGACTGACCCCTGGACTCTGTCCCCATAGGTAGCAATGAATATCCTAGTAAGAGCACCAGTGGAAGGGGAAGCCCTGGGTCCTGCTAAGACTGAACCCCCAGTGAACTAGACTATGCGGGGAGGGTGGCAATGGGGGGAGGTTTGGGAGGGGAACACCCATAAGGAAGGGGAGGGGGGAGGGTGATGTTTGTCCGGAAACCGGGAAAGGGAATAACACTTGAAATGTATATAAGAAATACTCAAGTTAATAAAAAAAAATAAAAAATAAAAAAAATAAAAAAAAAAAGAAAATACACTCCTGTTCAAGAAAAAAAAAAGATATACAGGTTTTTGGTCTAGTTAAATTTCATTGTGTGGTGTTTTTATTCATAAGTTCTTCATGATGTTTTAAGAAATTTTGGAAAAAGAGAAAGAAAGCAATGAATCTCTTTGAGGGAGAAAATTCATAAACCTGTAATTAGATTGAGAGTGAGAAATGAAAAGAAGTAGAGAGAAACAAACTCCCAATTTAAGGGAGGACTGGGAAAGATGCCAGAGGAGATTCGAAAGGCATCTAAAGGACGGTAAGGAGGCTCCAAATAGCTTTCTGCCAAGTTTGAAAAGTTCTATAAAGTGGATAACTTCATTAAATTATACAAGTTACTAATGCTTGTGCATAAGGAAAGAGATAACATAAGGAGGCCTGTATCTGTTACAAAAATTGATTTTGAGGTTTACAGTTTTCTCACAAAGAAAGCTGCATGTAAAAATTTAAGAAATTTTACTAATTCTACTTATGCTGCAACAGAGGGAATATTTACAACTCTCTGCATAAGGTCAAGATTTCTCTAATATGAAAGTCAGACAAAAAAAAAAAAAAACCTTTGCAAAGAAAACTACACAGCATGCCCAGATGACAGGTGTAAAAATTCTTAACACCCAGTCCAATAAAACATGAAGATGATTTATGGTGGACAAATATGGGTTTTCAAAGAAATCGAAGGTTATTGTAATGCTCAAAACCAATGCCATTTGTTATGCTAAAGCCTAGAAAATAAATCGACCAAACAGTTATCTTAGTAGGAGAAGAAAGAGTCAGGCATCTAATCTACATTAAAAAAGAAAGTTAATAGACGGGAAATTCTTTAGTCAAGTGAATTCTACATAAAGATCTTTAATTGATATCACAATTTAGGTGAAAAACTGAAATTTTTTTCCTGAAAATATGAAAAGGGAAGAATGCTTATTCTTACGCTCTGTGCTCAGTATCTCGCTGAAGCTTATAAGTAATGCAGTTAGAGAAGACAAACATTCAAGACACAGGAAGGGACGACATAAGATGACCTATTAATAGATACAGTATGTAGAACAATCACCACAGCCTTTGCATAGGAAATGACACAGGTGACAGAGGTGAATGAAAAAACAACCCGTCACGTGACCATCTAGTGGATCGCCATGTGGCAGGTGGAAGGGATGAAGTACTCATACCCACATCGACCAGGGTAAGTAGTAAATTAATTGTGTCAAGGTAAAGAAGGCAGATAGAAAAATACCTGTTTTAGAATTCATTTGCACAAAACGTTTAAAAACAAAACTTACCTGTACCTCAGTTTCTTAAGCTACACAGGTCATTAACTGAATGTGGGGGTTGAGAAAATTTGGCAATTGTAAAAAGGCTTCTGGACAAAGTGACCAAAACTTAACTCAATATCAAACATTTAAAGGCTCACGCTATTCCTGGCAGCTGCCCCCTTTACTGCAGCATGGTGGGACTCCCCTGTCACGTTGGGTCTGAACATGGAACATGGTCACTATGCATTCCACATGATATCGTGCCGTGCACACCAGTGAGCCCTGGAAACACAATGAGACTCGGGCTCCAGACTATTGTGTGTATGCCGTGCGGTGTTTTATTCTTTACAGGTAAAGTTTCCTGTTTTTACAGAAACAGCTATTTCATTATGGAGCACACAGACTTCAAAACCCCCTAGTCGCATTTTCAGCATGTACATACGAGTGTATCCTTGGATTCTACTGTGCTAGAATGTTAGATTTTTTTTTTAATTCTTGAGTTGACCTGAATGTCACAAGATTCATTCAGTGTATTTTGGCTTTGGATTAGGAAACAATTTCCAACAGTGTCTGAAATGGCTCTAAATGTATTTGTGCCATTTTGTGTCTCTGTGAAGTGGTGTTCTTAGCACCGACAATTTAAAATTGCAATAGATTGACTTTGAAAAGGTATCGAAGATGTTCTACGTCTTGTAGTATCAAATATTCAGTCGATATTTTCTTCTTTATCTAAGATCAAACAAGCATACCCATTTTCTTAGCATTTAAATTTTCTTTCATCTCATTAAGTGCTAGAATTAGATGTCTATCAAAGAATTGTTTAGAATTAATTTATCTATGAATTATTATCAAAAATGTTATTAGATATTTATCCAGAATAAATTGGGAGAAGTCACCCAAAAATGGAATGGAATGATTGTTTCAAAAGTGCATGTGTGTGTGTGTGTGTGTGTGTGTGTGTGTGTGTGTGAGAGAGAGAGAGAGAGAGAGAGAGAGAAGAAGAAGAGAGAGAAAGAGAGGAAGAGAGACAGACACAGAGAGAGAGAGAGAGGAAGAGAGAGAAAGAGAGGAAGAGAGACAGACACAGAGAGAGAGAGAGAGAGAGAGAGAGAGAGAGAGAGAGAGAAGAGGAAATATTTAGGGCAAAGTAGATAAATTAATGGAAGGTGAAGACACCTAATGATCCAAGCTACAACATGAAGATCAAAGTTAACAAAATTCTCCTATGTTCGAGGTTTCTGTTAAATGAGTAGATTTGGCTTCTTTTAAAACTAAAAATGTACAATCACAAGTATGTTAATCTCCTTGACTATATAGCAAGTGCTTTACTATCTTGTAGATTCCCACAACACTGCATATAAATCTCAAACACGCGGAATAAAACAAAGCAACTATTTGATCCCTGAGAAGTTTCAATACATGCTAGGCACAAAGGCCAGAGGCACATCAGCCATGAAGAAGCTGTGGGGTTGCTGCCTTCATTCTCTCAATGCCTGTCTTCACTCCAACACAAAGAGTCAGGGTTCACCCACAGTGCTTCAGGGGACTCTTCCAGTGGAGAGGACCTGGGACCTCTTACCCCAGGCAGTGGGTAATTCTTAGCCGTCATCCTTCTTCAATACCAGGGAAACTTGATGCACACTTGTCTTCATTTAGCTTACAAGATACTTTTAATTTTTCTGTTTATGTTCTCGGCTTTTTTCTAGGCATTTCATCTTTTCAAAAATTCTAAAAGTTGGAAAGTTATTAAGCCCAGTGGGTTTTTTTTCATTTTTAATTTTTTTAAATCCTTTAAAATTTGCATATTGTATTTGTTTCAATAAAGTTTATTAAAAACTTAAAAAGCTAAAACACAAGGAAGAACAAGGCATAAGCAACTGACTGAAATATTTTGACCCAGAATTAGCCTTCCTCAGTGTTAAAGCATATTTTCGGTATAAGTCATTTAAAACCCCCAAGTTTGGCAATGTAAGCAACAGTTATTAATGTATTGTTCACATGATTCACTGCCAGGTGAGTTGATGTGGAGGAAAGGGCACACTTGAGAATAACTGTGGGTGCTTTGTTTCTTTAGCATGCTGTTTCTAAAGCTTTAAATGCGTCTTTGTAGAACTGGAAACTGGTGTTAGGGAGAAATAAATCCTATAAGTTTATTATATAACATAAAAAAGCTATTAAGGATGAAAGGGTAATTTGCATCTGATTTACCCAATTTTAACTGTTAATAAGTTAATAATATTCAGGGTGCACATTTTTTAATGCTGTATTTGCATAACAAAGCGTGTACATCTCAGACGAAAATTTAACAGGGAATAAAAATGTTTACTAACTAGATGTTAATATTTACAGCTGTAACTAGGAGGCTCACTAAGTAGATTTTTTGATTGATCAAAAAAATTCAGTGTGCAATTATTTTATTATTTCCTTTTCATCTTTACAGCAGCTTATTTTTTTTGCTAGTATATTTTTGAGAATTTCATACCACGCGATCTTTTCATCTATTCACAATGACTCCCTGCTATGACTGAAACAGTGACAATGAGAGGAAGAACATGACAGTTGGCCAATGCAGCAAGACACATTTGAAGGACAAGAATTAGAGAAGGGTACCAGGCTCCCAGCCTGTGCTCCTGAGGAAACCAGATTTAGACTTAGGCTGTTTCATATGCTATTGTCCTCACTTTCAGTGTAATTGTTATGTAAAATGCACATAGTCTCTATAAAAACCGTTTAGCATGTGTCCTGGTTAGGATGTTTATTGTGATGAAACACCATAAAGAAAAAGGTTTGCTTGGCTTATATCTCCATATCATGGTTCATCATTTAAGGTGGTCAGGGTAGGAGTTCAAACAGGGCAGGAAGTTGGAGGCAGGAGCTGATGCAGAAGCCAAGTTGCTTACTGGTTTGTCCCCATGGCCTGCTCAGCCTGCTTTCTTATTGACCCCAGGACCATGAGTCAAGGATGGCCCCATCTACGTGATCCTTCTGCATTGATCACTAATTAAGAAAATGCCCTACAGGTTTGCAGCCCAATCTGATGGAGGCATTTTCTCCGCTGAAGTTACAGCTCTCAAATAACTGTATCCTGTATCAAGCTGACATAAAACTAGCCAGCACAGCATTGATTTTGCATTTGAAGACTTTCAGAAATGTCATCATCCGCAAAATAAATGGCATTGTGATTACATTAGTTCTCAGGCCATGTCCCCAGTCATTGTCACACTGGCGTCATTGGTCTTAGTTTCATAAATTAAATCTTCCTGTGATTTTTAGACTAAGAGGCCCAGAGTTGGTCTCAACTTGTCCTTCACCAGGGGTAAGTCCCTCTGCCTAACTTCCTAAGTTCTATGATAAGAAGAGACCAGGTCAGTTAGAGGACTGGCTCACTGTGGCAGCATCCTTGGATACCCTGGTCATCCTTTCCTTGTGTTTGACCCTAACACAGAGCATAGGAATCCTAAGTTACGGTCACAAGCTTCAACTTTCCTGCCCAGAGCATTCTTGTCAAAAATCACATAGAGAATCAATGTTTTGAAAGTGACATAGAAGCTCTTACTTTATTTCTGTTATTTATTACTTTTATTGAAAATAGATTTTCATACAATATATTCTTATTACAGTTTTTCCTCCAGCTTCTCCTAGATTCTCCCCACCTCCCCAACTCCCCATCTACCTCTTATTTTAAATCAGTGCAACTTCCTTTTCTTCTTTAGCTGTCAATTCCTATTGAGATTTCCATTTGGAAAAGGCGTTGTTACTTGAAAAAAATCATCTTTCAATAACAGAAACTGTGCCTACCTTCAGATCTAAGTCTGAGGAAACAGGCCTGCAAAGCATCTCTTCAAACTGCATTTCCTGCAGGTCTGTCTGCTGACCCACAAGCAACTAAATAGAGTGTTTGATGGGCTGGTTTGTTTTGTAGGCTCATCCACAAGTACTTCTCAGCTTTGCCCATAATCCCATCCCCTTTTTCTTAGCTTTTCAGAACCACGTCTGTCAACATGGATTTCCTCTTTGTTATCGAATTATCTTAACTGACTGCTAAGTTACCTGGTCCAACCAGAATATCACTTTCAGTAATGAAAAGGACAGATGACTTTCCATACAACATTTCTGACCCATCTACTTCTGATTCACAGGTGTATGTTCTGGTTTCTGTGCCTCTTAATTCTGGATTACACGGACACATGAGGGACATCCCCACCAACATAGCTATATGTATTACACACTACTTTTCAATGTTATAAGTGAGTCACTTAACTTATGAACTATTCTTTCATAGTTTTTAAATATTTTATTTTGAAGCATGACTATTCCCCACCAGACATGAAAACTCGGACACTCATTTCATTTCCTATGCTGTTTTATGGGTTTATTCTATTTTAATGTAGAATTGGGAGGTGTTCCAGTTACATTTATCTAACGTAGGCAGAACCAACGTTTATACTTAATGGGACGATTGTGTGTATGATAGCTGATTTTCTGTTTATTGATATGAAGACTAACAGCTGTGCCCGTGTACAAACTACAAATCTCATTGCTATTTTGGAAAAAAATATAACAGAAAAAGACACAAACTCTCCACCTTTGCAATCTCTGTAGTACAGATTTACTTTTGCATTTATTTCTATGCTTTACATTAAATGTATATTTAAATACATATACTCAGGACTCAGCGAATTTTTGAAGATTGAAAGCATAGAACAAAATTGAAAGTGGCATTTATCTGTCCTTACCTAAACTTCAAATTCATCACCACTGCTAAGAATTGGGCTCTAACAGTATGGTCTAATTTTTACCA
This sequence comes from Rattus norvegicus, assembly GCF_021556685.1. Lineage (NCBI taxonomy): Eukaryota > Metazoa > Chordata > Mammalia > Rodentia > Muridae > Rattus > Rattus norvegicus. The sequence continues at coordinate 123,126,296 of NC_141538.1, read as the reverse complement.
AACTTGTATGCCACCACTGTTCACTTGTATTTTAACCAAGCTGAGTCATACACTCTCCTAGCACTAGGCTCACTCACTTTTGACTATGTTCTCCACACTCAGTCTGTCTGCATCATCTAGAACATATTTCCTGGAAATTCCACAGACCATAATGCAAGTGTGAGCAGAGTCCACTATGGTAGATAGAAAACCCATGTCAGGGACTGTAAATGGGAACATTTACTTAAAGACTTCCAATCTTTGAAATGATCAAGAAATATTCAGAAGGAGTCAAGAGATCCCATAAACAGTGGCAAATCATAGCTCTGGATTGGCCAAAAGCATTGCACAGAGGGGAACCTGAGATTTAATAGAGGCTCTGCCATTTGCCAACTAAAGGATCATGGATGGCGGCTCCCTGAGGCAAAGCATAAAGTAGTAGCAGAGGAGGAAGGTGAAAGACCACTGTGGGGACTGTAAACAACATGTAACAATGCAGCTATTCACTGTAGCTTTCCAGCCCTGACAGCACAGGACCAAAATGGTAGCATAGAAATGACATATGGGCCTTTTTAGAGGGAGAACTTGAAATCCTACCATCCTGTCCTGTCTGGACATGCAGTTCTCCAAAATCTGTAAATGCAGATAGGCAGGGAAGACCCAGAAGTCCTCATGCACACAGGGAAACCTAATGTGTGACACACATATTTAGCAGTATTTGTTGAAAAAACTAAGCCGTGAAGGGATGGTATCACTTGGGGACAGAAGTTTTCAAGAAGGTGGCCTAAAGCCAGGAGGCCAAGTAGGTTTTTGGAAGGTTAGTGAATCAGGGGCAGCCAAAGCAAGGGCAGTAGGCATTGATCCAGCTGTCAAAAAGGCTCATACAGTTTTCATTTGCCTGGAAGCTAGGGTTGCCTTGGGGACATAGTCATAGTCAGTGAGATGTAGGCAGGAGTTTTTGGAGTTCCTTTAAAATAATGTGTCAGATCATATTGAAATTGCCATGGGTTATGACTTAGAGTATAGTTAAAAATTAGCCATTGCATCCAAGCCGGGTAAAGACACAACAACAAAGCTAAAACTATAGGACAATATCCCGATAAACATGGATCCACAAACGCTCAATACAATAATTGTGAACAGAGGACAGATACACACTGAAAAGTTTATTCACCATGGCCAAGTTGACTTTATCCCTGAAGCTCAATATATTGCAAGTCAATAAATCAAAAAAAAATCACATAAATGCATTAAAAACAAAAAAGTTCACATGATTGTCTCACTATAGATAGAAAACGCCTTTGATGAATGTAATAGGTCTTTGTCATAAAAGTCCCCATGAATGTGGGACTAGAGGGAACATATCTCAAGTTAATAAAAGCTTTATGCGAATCCCACTGTCAACGTCATCATGCACTTTAGACAACCTCGAGGCAATTCCACTGAAGCCAGGATTGAGACAGGTCTGCCCCCTGTCAACACTCCTTGTCAATGTTGTCTGTAAGAACTAGCTGGAGAACTAAAGCAAAAGGAGAAAATCAGAGCGAGTCAAATATGAAAAGGAAGAGTAAAACTATTCATATTGGCAGACGACATGATATCGTCCCTAAGAGATCCCAAAAATTCTACCAGAAACTTCTAGAAATGACAAGCAAATTCAGCAATGTGGCAGCATTCACAATCATCTTACACAAATCAATAGCATTTCTATACGTCAACAAGAGACATTCAGATAAGAGATTATAGGCGCGCTCCCATCCTCAATAGGCTCTAAGAAGGTGAAATATCTAAGGATAAATCTAAGATGAAGGACCTCTACAATTAAAACTTTAAACCTTAAGAGACTTAAGAAAGTGGAAAGGCAAAACCTCTATATCAGCCTTAACAAACACTGGGGGGAAAACTGTCCTAAAATTCATATGGAACCATAAAAGACTCCAAATGGCCAAAATAATTCTGAGTAAAAAGAACATTGCTGGAGAGATTATTATTCCAGATCTCAAGATATGATGCAAAGCAATAATTAATAAAACAAGATGGTACTAGCATAAAAATAGACATGTAGACCGATAGAACAAACTGAAGATTCTAACGTAAGTATATTCATATCAGCCATTTAGCATTTAACAAAGAAACCAAAAACATAAATAGAAGAAGACATCTTCAGTAGATATTGCTGGAAAAACTGGATGTCCACATGCAGAAAAATTAAATTAGACCTGTATTCATCATCTTGCGTAAAAGCTGACTCTAAATGAATAAAAGGCTTCAACTGAAGAGGAAGCCCAAAGGATTGGAGAGAACAGATATATTAATATGTAGAATATAAAAAACTCAAAAAGTAAAAGACAGAAAACAAAGACCCAAAACTAAAACCAAGCAACCCACTCAAAAACAAACTAATAAACAAAACTGGGACCTGAATAGAGAATTCTCAAAAGGAAAAAAAATATGGCTAAGAAATGTCTCAAAAGATGTTAATTGTTCCTAACAACAATTAACTAGGGAAATGCAAATCAAAACAACTCTCAGATCTCATTTTACCCAGCTTAGCCTGGCAAAGATCAACCAAACTAAACAGACAGCAAATGGTGGAGGGGATGTGGGGAAAAGGAAACTCTCAGTCACCGTTGATGGAATTGGAAACTGGTCCAGTGACTCAGCAAACCAGAGTAGAGAATTTTTAGAAAGCTAAAGTTAATCTACCATATGACCTAGCTATACTGCTCCTTGGCATATGCCCAAGGGACTGGACATTCTACTCTACTCACCCATGTACTCTACTGTTGCTCTATTTACATAGCTAGAAAGTAGAAATGACCTAAACATCTGTCAACTGGTGAAGGAATAGTGAAAGGGCATGGCATATACAGTATGTAATACTATTTGATCATAAGGGAAGGTGAAATTATGAAATTTACAGGTTAATTGACAAAATCGAATGAAGTCACGCAGATTCAGAATGACAAGTAATGAACTCTCTCTCACTGGAGGCTCCTAGGTCCAAAGCTTCAGATGCGAGCACATATCCTGGAGTAACTGCAGAAACTAGGAAAGTAAAATGGGACCACTGTCAGGCTGGAGTGTGGAAAAGAAAGTGATCTTATGAGGAAAAGGGAAAGAAGGTGGCTCTAAGTAGGGAGTGGGGAGGGAGAAAAATATAGGAGAGAGGAGGGTAAAATAACAGTAAGGATGTCTGAAAAGTCTAAAGGAATCATGTTATTATCTACTTACCTAAAAATACCTATAACACATGTAAGTTGGTGCACACACACACATACACATACACTCAAGCACACATTTAAAAATAATAAAAGAAAAATCTGGCATAACAATGCTCCTTCCAAGAGCCATAGGTCATCTAATAAAAACCCAAACATATGCGAAACCTCTTCCTTGTTTGATCGCAGTTACCCAAGAGCCTCCCAAAACATTACAGAAAATTGCTAATGCTCCTGGTTGCCCTTCATAAGTGGAAGATGTTAATTCCCTATTGCATATCAAACACAGGGCCCAGAGCCTCCCGCACTGAAGCTGAGCTGAATACCTCCTTCCCAGGACTAGCTTTTATATAGTATCAGAAGGCATTATATAAGCTTCCAAAGGAGGGAAGCAAACACCAATCCTACCTAGTTATGACACAGACGAAGTACAAGGATCAACATGGCATGGTAATACTGAGAGTGCAGTAGTGGCACACCTGCCTTGGTAGTAACCAACAGCTGACTAACAGAACTTAAGGCCATGCCACAAGAGGATAATCATGTCTGGTCCAGGAAACCTAGCCAACTACCCAGGGCTAGTGATGTAACAGATC